>NC_138229.1:30947497-30972497 GCF_964197995.2 Scardinius erythrophthalmus
GACTGTGGTGTAGTTCATTTATAGCCTTTGTTTAGCTTTTTTCTTCAGCTAATTGTATTTAGGCTTATTTTTTAAATGATCAAGATGAACAAAACATAAGAAACATAAAATTTATTTTCTGCAATACTTCAAGACCCATTGGAAAAATCCTATTGGGTTTTTGTCTAGAGAACCAGGGCGATGTTAATTTCTGAGCTGGCCTACAAAAATATGTCATCAGTCTATTCGGGGCATGACCATACAAGCATTCAGGGGCGCCCGCAGAATTCAAAGGTCTCTGAGTCACAGCA
Source organism: Scardinius erythrophthalmus (assembly GCF_964197995.2). Lineage (NCBI taxonomy): Eukaryota > Metazoa > Chordata > Actinopteri > Cypriniformes > Leuciscidae > Scardinius > Scardinius erythrophthalmus. The sequence continues at coordinate 30,947,788 of NC_138229.1, forward strand.
GCTATTTTTTTTACATTTAGCTGTCCTAATCAAAACTCACATAAACTGAGCTCACTTATAAAGTATAGAATATTGTATAGAAGCATGAGTGCCTGCAGAAATTAATCTGACAGTATACACAGAAGAGATTATTTTAAGAGGTTAGAGAGTGTGTGTGTGTGTGGGGGGGGGGAGATAAATATGTACTTATGTAAAAAACGCAAGGAAGTTTAACATTTTTTGATTATGTCTAGCATTCCTTCAGCCAAAATAGTATGCACTTCTATAACTTGAGACTCTTCAGACCAAACGATCATGTGAGACCATGAGCAGAACAAAGGTGTTTCACATTGTAAACTCAAAAATGGAAAAAAGCAACAAAATGTTAAAAGACATTCATCTAGCACATGTTCACATAAACAACTGCCTTTGTAAAAATGTCAAAGGTATCGTGGTCTGTAAGTTTACTTACCAGATTAGATGATGAAAGCACATTGAAGGTTCCATCATTTCAAGTATGTTTGTCTGGTGTGGAAATTTGTTATTCATGCACTAATACGTAATAGTGTTGTCTGTCAGTATTCTCTTTTCTTGTGTTTGAATTAATTGGAATGGCACCTCCGGACATAACAAGACAATGACTTTGCAAACTCCTTTGTCTGACATACTGTGAAGTATCAAGACACCAGTGATACTCTACACTCCTGGAGAACACCATAGGTTGCCAGGATACTGACTGACAACAAAATACTCCATGCAAAAACATGGCTCTTTGTTGGTGTTTTAAAGAGATAGTTCACACCACCCAAAATTTAAATTACTCCATTATTTACTCACCCTCAAACCATCTTAGGTGTAAATATCATTCTTCTTTCAGACGGATAAAATTGGAGTTATATATAAAAAAAAAAATGTCCTGACTAATCCAAGCTTTATAATGGCAATGAATGGGAGCCCAAACTTTTAAGCCCAAAAAAGTTCATCCCATTATAAAAGTAATCCACATGGCTCTGAGGGGTTAATAAAGGCCTTCTGAAGCGAATGTGCATTTATGTAAGAAAAATATCCATATTTAAAACTTTATCAACTAAAATAACTAGCTTCCGACAGACGGAGTGATAAGGATCACTCGCATTGCGTTAGTTCAATAAGACTTAAGCTTAATGCAACACACTAAAACAACTTGAATAAATATAGAAAACAGTTATAATATTTAATTTGCTCACTAGGGTGTAATGAAGTAATACAAACAGAGCACATTGTCATAGAGCAATGACAGCAGAAGAAGCCATACACCATATTGCAGCTACATCTTGACCTGAACAAGTTTTAGCCTATAAAATAATGTCACATAACATTATAAACACTTACATAGCTAACAATAAGGTTGATGATGGGGACATAATATGCTTAGTTAGTCCAACATTCTCTGTAAATACTGGAAAAATTATGTATTATATTTTATTATAATGGATATTTAATATTACCTCAAAATTTTGACTGATAGTAACTGGTAACATTATGTCTAAAAATGTAAGTTACTCAATATTAACTTGATGCTTATTGAACCATTTTATGAAATACAACAGTCGTGGCAACATGACATCATTATGGGTGACTCATTGAATCATCCACTCAACTGATTTGTTTAAAAGCACTGATTCATTCAGTAACGAGCATTAATGGGTATCAACAGACTTTGCTTTGGATTCATTCAGAACTGTACAAAAGTAACACACAATAAAATGTATGCCACTAAATATGAACCTCTTGTTTATTAAACAGTTGTATAAAAGCAACCATGTTGTTGGTCTGAATCAGCATCCTCTCGCTTGTTTAATATTCCTATAATATGACCGCTAAACTGTACAATTGACCATTGCAATGTGTCATGCACTTTTCATGAATTCAGATGTTGATGTCTTTTTATTAAAATGGTTCAATTATTGGTTATCACTTACCTTGCAAAAACATGATGAGAAAAAATGTTTGTCTGTTATGAATGACAATAGCAAGAAAACAGTAGGATTTCATTGTGAAGATTATCTCACTGCTCCGAAGAAGACTGAAGCCTTGCCCTCCTCACCTCTTCTCGCTGTTGAATGTGCCTCGCAGCCTGTAATACTTCCAACAATTTGCCACTCGACTAAGGGTATGGCAGGCCATCCCTGGAGTGTCAAGCTGGATTTTGGGGATAATAGAACGAGGTTACTCGCTCCGATTCACTCGAAGACCATCCCCTCTTCATGGGCGACCTTTCAGAATGTTAACTCTGAAACAAATCGTGCAAATTCGCCCCAGGGATTGGTTTATATCAGTGGATCTGAAAGACGCCTACTTTCATATCCAGATAGCCCCCATCACAGACAGTTCTTGAGATTCGCGTTCGAGGGGGTGGCATACCAATATACTATATATTCCATTCGGACTCTCTCTTCTGGTTCCCAGAATTGGTCCAGCTACTAGATCTGTGACCCATACTGCTGAGAAGAGACCTTCATGATTTGGCACCCCCAACCGGAGTTGTGAAACCTGCATGTTTGGTCAGGCCTTCCCCAGGAAGTGATGAGAACGATCTCGGAAGTTAGGGCCCCCTCCACAAGGCACCTTTATGCTCAGAAATGGTCTATTTTCTCTTAGCTTAAAAAATAGACCCCGCCCCCTCCATATTCAAAGTATACGTGGTGGACATTGCGGCAAATCACACCCCGGTGGGCGGCCAATCAAATGGGAAACACAACCTGGTCGTTAAGTTTCTCAGGGGAGCTAGGAGGTTGAATCCTCCCGTGGATGTTTGCTGGAGTCTGAAATGTGATGGCCTGGCCAGTGGAGAGTCCCGCAGCAGGGCACGGAGGGCACTTATCAAGATGGCAGCGTGTGCATTGGATGAGCTTGAGGAGAAACTAGAGAGTGATAAAGTTAAACAGTACTCTGCTGATTAACATGAATTGAAAGACAAAATAAAAGGTGTATCTCCAAAAGAAGGACTGGAAAAATATTTCTCACCACACACCTTTTCTTCTAAAGACTACAGATTCCCCCCTCAAAAGTCAACCAGAGCCAACTCGCCCATTGTAATATTGCGAAGGGAGTTTAAAATCTGTGGGCAAATTGGGCAGAGTGGTCAGAGGGATAAATTGGCGTATCTCAGTTTAGTACGCCAGATTGAGCTGGGAATAGAAAAAGGGGACACACAGACTGAAGTAGTCATGGCTGTAATCAGGGCTGTCAGTCCAGGGCTGCCTTTAAGAGATATGTTAGTGATCAAGTGTCGGCTGACCCTCAGTGCACTCCTCACCATCTTGAAATGCCACTATCGGGTAGATAGCTCCACATAACTTTATGGAAAGCAGCCAATGAGGACACCGATGAACAGTAAAGCAGAGCCATCATTCAGCACAAGTTCCTCCTCTCGATAGAAACAGGACTGTGGAGTCATTCAGTGAAGTTCCAAATCAATCACCCTCAGCGATGTGAGCATAACAGATGAAGAACTTATATAGAAAGTGGATGAGACAGCAAAGGTAGATATTGAGAAAAAATCTCTAAATTGAGAGAAAGCCTCTAAGGGTGTATTCACACCAGGAAAGTCCGATAGTTCACTTGCTTTGGTCCGGACCAAATAGGATGTTGATTTTTTTTTTTTTTTTTTTTTTGGTACGGTTCGCTTTCACACTGCTCTTTTTGCAAGTGAACCCAAATGTGTAAACAAAACCACACGTGTGCTAAGGTCGTCCTTTCATTGGACAGGAATTCTCAAGCAGGGAAAAGCAGGAAGTGCACAAACAGGCTCAGCATGGAGATATTTCGTAATGTAATATTTGTTATTTACTGATTTGGTGTTATTCTCTACAAACGCAATATGAAGAAACTATATGGTATAGATAAAAGCCCGCCCGCACCGACAATTGATTGCTTGGGTCCTTACATGCGCTTCGTGAGGCACACTAGCTGGCACACGCACGCAAGGTCTCTTGCTCCCTCTCTCTCTGCCGTGCGCGCGCTCTTGCTCGCTCGCTCGCTTTAGAAACCATTATGCCAAAATGTCCGTATCCTCATAAGAGCAGTCAAATAAAAGGCTCAGTTTTCTGCAATTGGGTCGGTTCATGTTCACACCGTAAACGAACCGTACCAGCGTTCGTTTGGAACCGTACCGAGACCACCTCTTCGGTCTCGGGTCTCGGTTTCATTGTTTGGTCCGCACCCGAGTTCGATTGCTGTATTCACACCTGCCAAAAAGGTCCGCACCAAGGGGGGAAACGAACTAGAGTTCGATTCAATTACACCTGCCTCGTTTGGTTCGATCCCTAAACCAGAAAGTCCCAATCAACAGTGGCAATTAATACAGTAGAGGGGATTGAGATTTAAGTCTGACAGCATGAACGTGCAGCAGATGTTGGAAGAGCTTTGCAAGGAGATGCAGCAGATGTTTCTAGCTATAATGGAGACAAGTCCCTGCCTTCTTGGAATATAGCAGAGAGTGAAAAGCTGCAAATAGTGCAAGGAAGAGGGAACGGGTGGAAACTGTTTGCACTGGTTTAATGTGGGCAAGGTCAAGCGACCCAGCAGTTGCTGGTGACCCCATCATTGGCTACAATGTAGCTAATTGAGGCAATCATTAACAGAAATGAGGGAAAGACTAAAGACTACTATCTGCATTTGTGGATTTGTTTTGATTTTAATAAGCCATTTATAGTTCGATCAAGACGCTTTGGCTTCACTTTTCAGAGCTTGTGCGGCACGCTTAGTCTGTACCATCAGACTGATTGGATACCTGAAACCCATCAAGACTGTATACACAGCACCAGTGCAAACGAAAGAGAACAAGACGACAGCTGAAATGAAGGACAATGATAAACTGAATGATTTTTGGTCTCAACGTAGCTATATACGTGACAGAATAATACTCTAGGCTGTGCAGAAACTTGTTATTCAAAACAGAATAAAACACTGTTTTGTGACGTCATTGTATTTTCCGGGAAAACATAAGTTGTATGGTCAGTGTGCCTTTTAATTGCTGTTTTTGATCCGGAAATTATTTACTTACAAATTAAGCACTGTAGATCAGTCCAGAAAATGGTAAAGAAAGGGACAGAGTAGTTCTCAGAGATCTTCTGCTGCCATGTGATATTCTACACCCTGATCAGCCACCAGCAGAGATTTGTCAGCCACAGAAAGAACCAAGCCACAACCACAGCATCGCCAGCAGCCGATTGACACCTACAACCTCAGAGGCCTGAGCATGGTGAATCAAAGGAGATCAGGTGGTAAGACAGCAATCCCAGAGACTGAGACATCAGCATGTTAGAACTATGACACCGTGTCCTAACTACACGCGATGCGATGCCGTGACATGCGATTAAAGGTATCTTTTCCATGTTAGTCAGAGTTTTTGTCCTAACCAGCCATGATGGCAACATGCAACAATTCTATTTTAGAAACGGTTTCTATTTTTCTGCGACGTCGCTCTGGAACAACAAACATAAAGTGTGGCAATTAAATTTTGTAAAAGCAACAATGGATAATTGACCCTTCGCTAAGCCACGCCCGAAAACCGCCACAGGCCAATCCCGGTGTCTAGTAAAAGTAAAAGGTAGTTAGTAAAAGGAGGGAACATCAAGGGGCTTGCCGGAGATCTTCAAGGAAAAGGTTGGTGTGCAAACTTAATCAGTTCATAACAGCAAGTTAGTCACTTATATGACCCACAAGCCTGGCGCGCTACAAATATAAGCGGGAGAATGTTATCATTGCAAAGTGGTCAGGCTAATGTCTTGTGTTTATTCCACAATACTTATGGATAAGCTGTTTGATTTATAAATATTAGAATATTTTCAAATTTCACTTACGCTGCTGTGCATGCACAAAGCTGTTCCTCAATTTATGTGTTTCCCATTTGAACGATCAGTGTACGAGGCGGCTACTGCTTGCGATGGGACCTAATGTTATAGGCTTTAGCTTAAATTTTGATGAAATTATTCTCTAATCGTTTGCATATTACGTCGTGGATATAGCCCTCGAATGCATACTGCAGTCTTGCTCTCTCATATTTTCACCTGTTTGCCAAAAATGACTAATTATCTCCTTAGGAATGTCTGAAAACGGTGCATACATACTGTAATAGAAGTGCCAGGCGCAAAAGCTTGACAGGCGTAGCAACAGTAACTAAGGAGGGCGGGGCTTAGCGAAGGGTCAATTCACCATCTTGAAATTAAACAAATGGAAACAAGAGCATTCAAACTGTGAACAAACAATTGTGTATTATTTGACAAAGAATTTAGTAACCAGTAGCCTATGTATTTAAATAATGAAGAAACTGTAAAGAAACTGTACGGTAACAGAGATTTAGCCAAGTAACACAGGCCAAAGTTCACTGGAGGCATTGGATGGCTGAGGTCACGGTGTTCAAAAGAAATGTTTTACATGTTCATGAAAATGTCAGGAGATTTGTGGAGGGGAGTGTAGCCCTGAGTTCTCTTACGAGAGTACTCTCGTGTTGCGTAAGTTTAGCTTACGCTACGGGAAAACTCCTTTTCTCGAGAATACTGAAGCAAAAATTATTCTTTTAATTTTTAGAATGTAAAACGCATTTGCTGCAGCAGGCAGACATAGGCGAGACAGCTCGCGTGCCTATTGGCTGCTCTGCGGCAACTGCTGCAACCTATAAGTGCGTCTTGGCATGACTCCAGCGCCAATAGGAAGCCTTCCCGCGCTGTCGTCATAGCCCGCCAGAACAGGGTGTGGCTTCGCCTATAAAAACCCACTGCACAGGTTGCATAAGTGATTTCGTCTCCTTCAGCGAAGGACTTCGCTGTATCCAGAGAGAGAAGCAACCCCCTCGTTCAGCATATCAGCGGGACGAGCTCGAGTCAAGGACCCGGCTGGATATTCGCCACCTTCGCTCGCCGTACCTGCTGCGCTCCCGGCGCTCATATCCTTTTTCAAATCTCTCTTTGTGTGTTCGCCGCTGCGACACACACGTTTCTCTTCCTAAAAGAGCAAAGGCATTTTTCAATGCCCATCATGTCCTGCGGCTCGTGCCGAGCCATTCTCAGCGACGGGGAACGCCACGAGCTGTGCGCTTCCTGCCTGGGAAAGGACCACGCGGATCACACGCTCGCCGAGGGCGGCTGCCGTGAGTGCGAATCTTTGCCTCTCTCGACCCTGCGGGCTCGAAAGGCTTTGTTCGCCACCAAAACCGCTACTTCTACGCCTTCTGCTGGGCCGCGCCATAAAAAGCGCCACTCACAAAGGCCACCAGAAGTCTCCGTGAAAGAGCACTCGCCGGCGGGGTCCCCGCGAGCCTCTTTCTCTGAGTCCCCCGTCTCTTTTCTCGACGGCCAGCGCCCCGCTGTCGCTGCGCTCGACGAGATGGAGCGGGACATTGAGGAGGAAGACAGCTGTTCCATTCTGGCGTCCGAGAGTGAGGGCTGGTCCACCCCGGACCCCGCCCCATCGACGCAGGAATCCAGCGTGAGGGCTTCTGTCGACGCCGAGTTTCTCCGCCTTGTTACTAAGGCCTTAGAAGACCTCGGCCTCGAGTGGTCAACGCCCAAGGAGCCCGCGCCTAACAGGTTGGACGGCTGTTTTCTGCTTGGACGCCGCTCTGCACCTGTTTCGAGGCCTGCTCCATTCCTCCCCGAACTGCATGATGAGCTCTCCTAGTCCTGGGGAGCTCCATTCTCAGCCAGGCTAAAATCCGGTCTCTTCGACGCTCTCCGCGGTTGACGGCGCGAAAGACAGGGGATATCTTTGTGTTCCTCCCGTCGAGGAAGCGGTAGCGACTCACTTGTGCCCGCCCTCTGCGGGATGGCGCTCCAAGCCGAGCCTACCCACTAAAGCCTGCCGGACGACTTCATCGCTGACCGGTCAAGCTGCCTCCGCTCTGCATACTAAGGCTGGCCCATGTGCAGAGCGCGTGACGGACTTGAGAAGTGCAACAGACTTAGCTCTCAGAGCTACCAAGTCCGCTGCTCAAGCTATCGGCCGCAACATGTCCGCCCTCACGTCACTGAGCGTCACTTGTGGCTGACGCTGTCCGACATGTCCGAGTCTGACCGCGCCACTTTCCTCGACGCCCCCGTGTCACCAGCAGGTTTGTTCGGTCCCTCGGTGAAGGGCTTCACGGAGCGGTATACAGAGGTGCAGCAAACGTCCCAGGCCATGAGACATTTTCTGCCGCGGCGCTCTAGTTCTGCAGCGGGCCGCGCTAGGAAGCAGTAGCCCGCTCGGAAAACAATGCCCCCACCGCCTCCACCGCCCACCTCGCAACGCCAGGGCCGGGATGCACGTCAGCGTTCACGCTCCACCAGAAATACAGAAATACTGCGCGAAACACTGTATGCCCCACTCGAAATGAACGTGATGAACGAAGTACATCATGGCTGGGTCTCCGGGTCCCCGAATACGAGCGACCACAACCCGGATTTCATTCAACCCCTGGCCATTCACGCGAAAGCGTGGGAAAGCATTCCAGGGGCTTCGAAATGGATGCTAAATATAGTGAAACGGGGATACTCACTTCAGTTCGCTCGCAGACCACCGCGCTTCATAGCCTGGGCCGAAACCTCGGTGAATCAGGAAGTAGCACACCTACTTCGCACCGAAATAGCGAATTTACTGAGAAAAGGGGCCGTGGAAGCAGTCCCCTTGGCAGGAAGCGAGTCGGGGTTTTACAGCCGTTACTTCTTAGTACCAAAGAAGGATGGCGCCTGAACAAAGCGCTAGTGAAGCGCTCGTTCAAAATGATTACAACCAGACAAATTCTCGCTCGAATTCGACCCGGGGACTGGTTTATATCAGTGGATCTGAAAGACGCTTATTTTCAGATCCAAATAGCAGCCCGTCACAGGCACTTCTTGAGGTTCGCCTTCGAGGGCCGGGCTTATCAGTACACCGTTCTTCCCTTCGGCCTGTCTTTGGCACCTCGTACATTTACGAAGTGCATGGACACGGCCCTCATGCCCCTCAGACGAAGGGGCGTGAGAGTCCTGAACTATCTGGACCACTGGCTAATTATAGCACAGTCAGAAGAAGAACTGGTGTTACACAGAACACTACTGCTGACCCATCTCGAGCAGTTGGGTCTCAGAGTCAATTGGGCCAAAAGCAATCTACTCCCCAGCCAGAAAATTTCCTTTCTGGGGATAGAACTAGACTCCAACTGTATGGCGGCGCGCCTGACGCGAGAACGCGTGGCAGTGATACAGCGCCTGGCAGCAACATTCACTGTGGGGAAAAATCTCTCCCTCAGGGTGTTCCAGAGGATGATGGGTCTCATGGCCTCAGCCTCGTCAGTTCTACAGTTGGGTTTGATGAATATGCGCCCTTTTCAACTATGGTTGAGACGGCGAGTACCAGCGCGAGCATGGACCTCAGGTCTCCACATAAACTGTCTGGAGATGAAAGCGGTCGAGAATGCCCTTCAGTTCTTCCTCCCTGCACTGAGGAACCACCACGTTCTAGTCAGAACAGACAATACGTGCGTGGTGTCCTACATAAATCGCCAGGGCGGCCTCAAATCCCGGAGCCTCTTTTTAATAGCAAAGCGCCTCCTCTTATGGAGCCAGCACAATCTGCGTTCGCTGAAGGCAGCACACGTGCCAGGCGTCCTGAATGTGGGCCCAGATATGTTATCCAGGGCAAAGCTCTCCCCAGGAGAGTGGTCCCTGCACCCCCTCGCGGTGCAAAATATCTGGGACGTTTTCGCCAGAGCAGAGGTAGACCTGTTCTCGTCGCAAGCCAACGCTCACTGCCCATTGTTCTTCTCGAAAGAGATGGACGCGCTGGCCCAAACCTGGCCCAGACGCCCGCTGTATGCTTTTCCCCCGGTCGCTCTGTTACCACAGGTAATCAAACGACTCAGGGAGAGCAAATGCTCGATACTTCTCATAGCTCCGCTATGGGAAAATCAAGTCTGGTTCCCAGAACTGGTAGAACTAGAGAGCGCGGCTCCATGGCCGATTCCGCTGAGGAAAGACCTGTTGTCTCAGGCCCAGGGAACGGTGTGGCACCCATACCCCGAGCTGTGGGCTCTGCATGTGTGGGCGATCAACTACCACCACTGCACCTCCCAGAGGGAGTGCTGAACACGATCACAGAGGCAAGAGCTCCGTCTACTAGACGGCTTTACAACTCTAAATGGTCAATGTTTGCTGAGTGGTGCTCAGCTCATGATTTGAACCCGCTAAAAGCAGAGGTAACGGTGGTTCTTTCTTTCCTACAAGAGCTGTTGGACAGCAGGAGAACCCCTTCCAGTTGTATGTGGCGGCTATAACAGCGTTCACAAACCCTGCAAGCGGCCAGTCGTTAGGAAAGAACGACCTCATAATACGTTTCCTAAGGGGTGCTAGGAGGATGAATCCTCCTCGGCCACCTTCGGTTCCGGTTTGGGACCTTTCTACGGTCCTTGAGGCCATGAAGGGCGAACCGTTTGAACCTCTGCACACGGTAGGGCTAAAAGACCTATCGTTTAAAACCGCTTTTCTGTTGGCGTCAGCCTCAGTAAAACGGGTGGGCGACCTACAAGCGCTTTCAGTAAGCGCTATGTGCTTGGAATTTGGGCCTAATGACTCTAAGGTCATCCTCAAACCAAGACACGGTTACGTCCCTAAAGTGCTTACGACTCCCTTCAGAGTGCAAGTTATCTCCCTCTCGGCCATCCCTATGTCTGATAGTGAGGCAGGGGTTAACCTTCTCTTCTCCGGTATAATGAGGGCATTAAGAATTTATGTGGAGCGCTCCGCCGCTTTCAGGCAATCGGAGCAGCTTTTCGTTTCGTTCGATGGCCGCATTAAAGGGCTAGCCATCTCGAAACAGACCCTGTCCAGATGGATAGTGGACGCTATCGCATCAGCTTATGCATCCAAGGGTTTAAACTGCCCTTTGGGGGTGAGGGCCCACTCGACTAGAGGCATGGCCTCGTCGTGGGCATGGTCAAGTGGGGTTTCTATCCATGACATTTGTATGGCAGCAGGCTGGGCCTCGCTGTCTACATTTGTTACAGGCCAGACTGCTCTCAGTCTGATAATGCTATATTGACGTTGTCTACTCAACGCGGTTTGACTAGACTGTTGATATACTGCAAGTCCTGTGACCTGTGCAGTTTAAGGGTGGTCATACTGCCTTATCTGTATGTATACACGCTAATGCACCTACCTCATAACACCGAGTCGTCCCGCCCTGTTATGCCGCTGTGATTGCTTCACTTTACATGAGCCCCGGGCACTGCCCTTGGGACATAAATGTTTGATTTTCAGCACGCACGGCGTTTTACATAGGGTTCCCGTAGCGTAAGCTAAACTTATGCAACATGTAGGTACTCTTGTAAGAGAAAGACACTCGGTTACTAACATAACCTCGGTTCTCTCTAGAGAGGGAACTAGTGTTGCGTAGCCTACCGTGCTTGTGCTGCACTTTGGTTTTCGCTTCTAGTCGACTGAAATCACTTGTGCAACCTGTGCAGTGGGGTTTTATAGGCGAAGCCACACCCTGTTCTGACGGGCTATGACGACAGCGCGGGAAGGCTTCCCATTGGCGCTGAAGTCATGCCAAGACGCACTGATAGGTTGCAGCAGTTGCCGCAGAGCAGCCAATAGGCGCGCGAGCTGTCTCGCCTATGTCTGCCTGCTGCAGCAAATGCGTTTTACATTCTAAAAATTAAAAGGATAATTTTTGCTTCAGTATTCTCGAGAAAAGGAGTTTTCCCGTAGCGTAAGCTAAACTTACGCAACACGAGAGTACTCTCGTAAGAGAACCGAGGTTACATTACGGCTTAAAAGAGATATTGCCCCTCTTTAAATTTTGAACTGGCTAATCTGAATATAAGGAAACTATTTGCTAATAATATTGTTGTGATTGTATATCTGAGAGTGTTATTCTTGTCAAACTCAGCTTCACCAGAGGGTACCCTAAGCATTACTCTATGCAGGATTGGTCACTGATGCTATGAGTGGAAATAGCATTCAGTACGTGCATGTGTGAGTTCAGCAGAAGGCTACACAGTATCGAGTGTTACCCGATCTTACCTGTCTTTTTCATATTTCTTACAGAAAAAAACGTGTTGCAACAAGGACAAACACCGCCTCAATCTTAAAAAGTGTACAATAAACGTTTTTTTTTTTTTTTCACATCACAATAGAATTACTCAGAACTTCAGCTGTAGGTGTTTGTGGGTACTACTGTGGTGTTTGCTTCCCTTTCAGACAAAACATGCAACCATGTCACCTTCCTATAAGTGAGAATCACAAGCTGAAACAATTACGTGCAATTTGCCAGACTTGAATTTAAAGATTGTACAAAATAAATAAACAGAACAGATTTATGTGCCCCAGAAAAGTAGATGATTTAATGGTAGCGACTTTAACAACATTTGCAAGGTGATTTTTTGTTGTTGTTGTTGTTGTTGTTGTTGTTTTACAGAAAGAGATACAATACAAAAAGAAAAAAAGGGCCATAAACAGTAGCCTAGTATGATTTTGTATGACGTTATTGATAATTTAGCTAGCAGTCTGTAGACATTTGTCTTCCACCTTGTCTTCTTCAAAGTAGGCTACTGTAACCAAAAAAGAGAAAGATGTGTTACATGCACATAAAGATAAAAAATTGCCTTAACTATTACATATTTGTGCACATTTATGTAACATACCAGAATACTCCCCTTCACATTATTATTAAAATACACCAGTGCACTTGCCACTCACAGTTTCACGCTACTGTCGCTCTTCATAATACAAGCAGTCCTAAAAATGAATTGAGTTATAATTAATAGAACATTTGAAATTGTAAATGAATAGTACCTTAATAGTAGATTTATATATAGCCTATATATATATATATATATATATATATATATATATATATATATATATATATAAAATGTTTTACAATAAGTATGCAGGCTCCCAAAAGTGTAGCTTTCATTTTCACTTCCAAGTTTCTTGGAAACCTCAGCACAAAATCTGCACCAGATGGTTCACCGAAAGGTTTGAAGATCTTGCCAAATGATCTGTCTATTGCCGCCTCATTCAAAGACACCAGCTGTGGTCACAGTGCAAAGACAGGAAATTGCAACACATTAAAGGCATAGTTCACCCAAAAATGTAAATTCTGTTAACATTTACTGTTTGGTAAACTATCTTTAACACATTAACAGTGGTTACTAGCTGAATGTCTTCAGAAACCAGCACTGGATTTACAACTTAATCTTAATTCTGCTACTGTTTAGAAAAGCAACAAGACCATGTTAGCGCTGGCATTTAAAATCAAAGAAACGTGTTTGTGGGTCAGGTTTTTTTTTTTTTCTTTCACTGTGGGGAAATATAGCACAACCTGAAATCCCCTAGTGTGGGGTGGACAATGAGCTTAAAATGGCTTAAAAAGCATATAGAATTTCAATTACAATCTAAAAATGTTAAAAAAGTTTGTGTTAAAGGTTAGAGGATAGACAATATCTGCTCAACCTTTATATTAGGTGACTTTTATCTACTCAAAATAATTGTTAGGTGCAATGAACTTATTGTATTCATGTTGTATTGCTGCTACTGAGGTGGGATCAGGGTTGCCAGGTCTGTATAGCAAAAACAGCCCAATTGAGGTGGGGGATGGGTCTATAAAAATAAAATAACCGGAAACAGTGTAATAAAAGCAGCACAATTCCACGTGAAACACTGTGGGGGGAGACAGGTAAGGTTATAGGGACGTGTTTGGTGCAACGGTTTAAGGGTTGATTAGGTGTTGGGGTCTAAAGTGCATTATTAGATATAATTACAGTCATTTATTACAGCTCTAATTACACACAGGTTTTTATTAAAAAAGTACAATTAAAAAACATTAATGTCAACAAGACGTGCATTGTATCAAATTATTAACTTAAATCTCTGACCAAATATTATTTTTGTCATTTAAAAGTCTACAAGTCAGTGGAAAATTGAGTGTATGTGCATCACCTCAAAGTTTGCATCCGTGCAGCAGGTGCAAGGTACACATGGTCCTGCAATCTTAAATGCTGGTTCCCCTCGTTCATTCTCAACTGTGAATTTAGGTAGGCAAACATGACAGTTTTGTCGAACAAGTCCGATGGCAACGCCAGGTGGAGACTGAACCTCCAGCTAAAACAAACATACAACTTATCATATACAGTACACATACAGTACATTATCAAGGGGTAAACAAGACAGAGATAAGGTCATACCTCATGGCTGCAGCAGGAGCAAACAAATGGCCGCACCAGTCTGATGATCTCTTGATTTGAGTCATTAAAAACATTCATTATGAAGGAGCGTGCTGCAGCACAGTAAGTCCTGTTACAACAATCATTGTCCTCGATAACTCTAAAAATGTTGTTCCCAGTGTCATCCTTCACCTCGTATCTGTTGTTAGACTTTATTCCACAGCAAGCTTTACAAAATGAAAAGGGTATGAGATAAGTGTGTAGCCACACACATTTGATTTCTCTGTATTTCATTCATGAAATGCTGATGAACAAACCTTCTTCAAGACTTTCTTCCAGAGTTTTTTCTTTGTAGACAAACAATTGATCAATCTAAAATAAACATGAAAATTACAGTCTAAATCAAAATAACACACACATAATGATAAACATGATTAAAAAAGCATCTCCAGCCTTATCTGACCCAGGTTAAGGTCTCCAGATGAGAAGGACAGTGGTACGGGTCTGAGGAAGGGATCATTGCGGTGTTCTCTGGAGCATAAACAGAGATGTTCATGTATCAAACAGCTTTGTTAAACAAATTATTACACACTGAAATCTATTGTGTATATTATCAATAAAAAAAATGGATGTCATCCTTCATACACAACATTCAAGCAGGTTTATGATCTTCATATCTGCAGTTTTATAATGTAGCCTATATTTTAATGCTATAACATTGAAAAACATTAGTATTTGAATGTGAACTTGTAGTGTACTTAAAATCTTAAAAGTATAGTTGACACATTAATATATTTTAAATGTATAAAATTGCAACATCATCCTTAAAAATGTGCAATTACAAATATACTTAAATACATGACATGCACGTTTAATAAAAGTTAGATTATATTTTAGTTTAAATGTCTGTCAGAAGGTTTGGCAGTATACTTTAACCATATTTCAAAGACAATAGAAATAACATATAAAGATGTACTTAAGTCCTACTAAAGTGGGTCAAAAACTTAAGTACTCTTAAGTTCTGCAACATTTAATATAACTTTAAAATAATACATTTTCATTTAATTGTAAATAACATGCAATTAAGTGTCTGAAACATTACATTAATTTCACACTATGGCCATTCGTTTAAAGTATGTTATTTCCATAGTGAGTAGCCTATTTTTTAAGTTTGCTAAAGTGTGCACTTATATAGCTTGCCTCGGCCATAGTCTGAATCCGCACAGTGCCTATTGAAGTCAAACAAACAAAATTGGCATAGATAAACATAACCTTAAAAAACTCACCTGACAATTCCATATTTGATTTTAGACTGAAAGGAGAGAGAATGTATTAAAAAAAAAAAAAAAAGGACATCAATATTGTTTATACACTGTTAAATATCATTATTAAATGTATAGATTATAATAAATACAATGGTAAAAACTCCATACCACATACAATTTCATTCATTTATATAAAATATAAAAAGTAAAACATGATTTAAAATGAAATTATTTTAAAGGATCTCAGATATACTACATACCCATGAGATACAAATATTTTGTTCGTCTGTGGCACTGAACAGTAGGTTTCTCTCATGAAGATATGTTTTTCTCATGAACATACCTACCTTTGTATTTTATTTTTTTCCAGCAAGGTGTTTGTGGTTGAACAGTGGGTTGGCCCACTTTCAGGTTTAGTTACTTCTGGTTTTAACAGCTTGAAAATGTTCCATTAATTCTGGTAATTTTGTCTAGGTAAATAAATATACCATGTATAATTGCAGCCATTTTTTCCTTGATTTTCTTGTTTGCAACTATTGGATATCGGCTTTATCAAGTTTCTAGTGATAAGGCAATGCATTATTATTATTATTATTATTATTTTTTCTGTAGTGAAGGTGCTCAGCTTTATAAATGGATGTGTTTCTTTCTCATCAGTCTCAATTTGTCAGTTGTCACTTCATAACACTTCAACTGTGTTTCTGAAACCAACAGTGTACAATAGCATTTTTTCCCTTTTCAAACAGTTTTTATACAGTTTGTGTGGGAAAATTAACCATGATTTTATTTGAGTAAAAGTGTAGTAGTGTTTCTTTTCTTTTTATTTCTGTGGTTGTTACATTGTATGGTTTACGTATTTAGAAGAATTTTTAAGTTTGTGCTTTGTAGGCTACAGTGCTTTGAGCACTGACTGGAAGTGCTATGCAAAGTAAAGATATCACTAGCAGTAAGTAGGCCTATTGTCATGTTATTTCAATAGGCCTTTATCTCACTTCCTGGTTTTGGAACGTTCGCAATCGCCAAGCAGTGTACGGCAAGCCGTTTTAACATTTAATCTTTAAAACCTACTAGTCTCTATTTTCATGCTACTAGTACTTAGACACTAGTATCTATTCCATACTAGTGCTTATGCATTAGCTAGTGCTTATTCTTTAGATACTAGAACCTTCTTAAAATAACAGACATCAATGACCATTTTATACCATAATGCATTTTGGTATGTCATGTGACATAATATTGTATCAAAAAGAAGACCCTGAAGGAGCACCAAAACATGTGCAAAAGTCAGGAAGCGTCTCTTAAAATGTTGATATTTTGACCTTTTCGGTCACTGGTGCACTTAGCAATATCATGTGTCCTTTTGGATAACACTAATAAAACATTTATAATGTTTTTATATTAAAAAACTATCTATTGTTACGGGAAATGAAGACAGAAGATGCAAATGCAAGAACTCAATTTTATTGAATGAACACGTAGAAAGAGTAGTCCAACACTCAAGACTCAGTCCATATATCCCTGGTAGCGCAGGGGGCAGATGGGCAACCCGAATCCCGTGGTGATGTGATGAGAAGGGATAAATCCTCAGATGACGTGGGCTGACAGGAACACAACACGAACCAGTGAAGTGCAGAGACGAAACAGGATCCTTGAACAAGAACAGGCAGGCAGAACTCAACGTGAACATCCAAACGGGAACCGGGAACACCAAAGAAGACCAACAGCACAGGGAGAACTCTCGCAACGATCTGACAAACACAAGACGAAACACCATGAGCTAAAATAGAGATCGCTGATCAGAATCAGCTGGCGCTGATGACAATCAGCAACTGATCAGCGACCACGCCCAACACACACACACACACACAACACAACACAGCGCGAG
This sequence comes from Scardinius erythrophthalmus, assembly GCF_964197995.2. Taxonomy (NCBI): domain Eukaryota; kingdom Metazoa; phylum Chordata; class Actinopteri; order Cypriniformes; family Leuciscidae; genus Scardinius; species Scardinius erythrophthalmus. The sequence continues at coordinate 30,965,084 of NC_138229.1, forward strand.
AAAGAGTCAGTGAATTCATGAACCGTGACATTACCCCTCCCCCTAGGAGCACCTCCTGGCGCTCCCAGGAGGACCTACCTGTTGATTGTAATCATCAATAAGGGAGTGATCCAGAATGTCTCTGGCAGGAACCCAACTTCTCTCCTCCGGACCATAACCTTCCCAGTCCACCAGATACTGAAATCCGCGTCCCCTCCGCCTTGAGTCCAGAATACGATTTACCGAATACGTAGGTTCCCCATCTACGAGTTGCGGCGGTGGGGGAACCGGGACTGGCGGATTAAGCTGAGAATGAAACACGGGCTTTAATTTGGAGACATGAAAGGCGGGGTGAATTCTCCTGTACGCTGGAGGAAGTTTGAGGCGGACTGTCACCGGACTAATGATCTTGGTGACAGTGAATGGGCCAATGAATTTAGGAGCTAGTTTGTTAGACACGGAGCGGAGCGGAATGTTTCTAGTAGAAAGCCACACTTTTTGACCCACAACGTATACGGGAGGCTTTGACCGGTGGCGATCGGCCTTAGCCTTGGTGCGTGCCCTCACTTGGAGAAGAGTCTCACGGGCTCTGTTCCATGTGCGACAACACCTCTGGACGAAGGCGTGAGCGGAAGGGACCGCAACTTCGGATTCCAGGCTAGAAAAAACTGGTGGCTGGTACCCTAAACTGCACTGAAACGGAGATAGGCCCGTGGATGACACTGGTAACGAGTTATGGGCGTACTCCACTAAAGAAAGTTGCTGACTCCAGGAGGAAGGATTCTTGGACACCAAACATCGCAACATTCTCTCAAGATCTTGGTTGGCCCTCTCCGTTTGCCCATTGCTCTGGGGATGGTAACCCGAAGACAGACTGACAGTCGCGCCCAGTAATTTACAAAACTCCTGCCAAAATTTGGACACAAATTGGGACCCTCTGTCAGAAACCACATCAGTCGGGAGGCCATGTAACCGAAAGACGTGATCTATGACAGCCACCGCTGTCTCCTTGGCTGAAGGTAATTTGGGCAAGGGAATAAAATGAGCCGCCTTCGAGAACCGGTCCACTACGGTCAAAACGACCGTCTTACCCTGGGAGGGTGGGAGGGCGGTTATAAAATCTAGCACTATATGGGACCAGGGTCTCGAAGGGACAGACAGCGGTTGGAGTAACCCATCTGGGGGTCGATTGGAAGTCTTACCAGTGGCACAAACCGAGCAAGCCAAAACAAAACTCCGAATGTCGCGAGCCATTAATGGCCACCAGAATCGTTGCTTGACCAAAAAACTGGTACGATTAACCCCTGGATGACATGCTACGCTGGAACAGTGACACCATCGAATAACGTCGGACCGAACCCCCTCTGGCACAAACAAACGACTCGGTGGGCAACCGGGCGGAGGCATTACCCCTTCTAAGGCCGCCTTGACCTTCGATTCGACCTCCCATGTGAGTGTGGAGATAACTACTTTCTCAGGTAAAATGCACTCGGGAGTAACCGGGCGTTCGGATGGGTCAAAAATACGAGATAAAGAGTCGGGCTTGATGTTTTTGGAGCCCGGGCGGTACGAGAGAACAAAGTCAAAACGTCCGAAAAAAAGTGCCCATCGAGCCTGCCTGGAGTTGAGTCTTTTGGCAGATCTGATATATTCCAAGTTCTTATGATCGGTCCAAACGATAAAAGGTACCCCCGACCCCTCTAACCAATGACGCCACTCCTCCAGCGCTAACTTGACTGCCAACAACTCTCTGTTACCAATGTCATAGTTACGTTCGGCAGGAGATAAACGATGGGACAAAAACGCGCAAGGGTGCATCTTGTCATCTGAGGAAGAACGCTGGGATAGAACTGCACCTACCCCCACCTCTGACGCGTCGACCTCCACCACGAACTGACGGGAGGAATCAGGGGCAATCAGAATGGGAGCTGAACTGAAGCGGCTCTTGAGGTTGGCGAACACAGCCTCGGCTGTATTCGACCACCTGAACGTCGTTCTGGGGGAGGTCAAGGCAGTCAGAGGCGCGGCTAGTTGGCTGAAGTTGCGAATAAAACGCCGATAGAAATTGGCAAACCCCAGAAACCTCTGTAGGGCCTTACGGGAATCTGGACTTGGCCAATCCATCACAGCCTTAACCTTGTCAGGATCCATGCGTATTCCCTCAGATGAGATGATGTAACCTAAGAAAGGAACAGACTGTGCATGAAAAGCGCATTTCTCCGCCTTGACAAAAAGCCCATTCTCTAGCAACCTCTGAAGCACTCGTCTGACATGCTGAACGTGTTCCTGGAGAGAAGACGAAAAAATCAATATGTCATCCAGGTAAACATATATGAACTGGTCAACCATATCTCTCAGCACGTCATTGACGAGTGCCTGGAAAACTGCTGGGGAGTTGGACAGGCCGAAGGGCATGACCAAATATTCAAAATGGCCCCTGGGGGTATTGAAAGCGGTTTTCCATTCATCCCCCTTCCTGATGCGAACCAAATGATATGCATTGCGCAAGTCCAGTTTTGTGAATATGGAGGCTCCCTGCAACCGCTCGAAGGCTGAAGACATCAACGGCAAAGGATAAGTATTCTTTACCGTGATGTTGTTCAACCCCCGGTAATCAATACACGGTCGCAGAGATCCATCCTTCTTACCCACAAAAAAGAACCCCGCCCCCGCTGGAGAAGAGGAAGGACGAATGAATTCGGAAGCTAGAGAATCAGAAATGTATTTCTCCATGGCCTCCCTCTCAGGAACAGAAAGAGAGTATAACTTGCCCTTAGGCGGAGACGTACCTGGCATAAGATCTATAGCACAGTCATAGGGACGATGCGGAGGAAGAGAAGCAGCCCGAGACTTACTGAACACTTCCTTCAGGTCGAGGTACTCCGCGGGCACGTTAGATAAATTCACCGACTCCTCCTGCAAGACAGAACTGGACACCAAAGAACAGGCAGACATTAAACAAGACGCATAACAATTGGTGCTCCAAGCAGACACAGAATTGTGACCCCAGTCAACCCTGGGATTATGCTGTGTGAGCCAGGGATGACCGAGGACCACCGGGGAATGAGGAGAGTCCAGGAGTAAGAAAGATAGTTCTTCTGTATGGTTGCCTGAGGTTATGAGTGTCAGCTTATCAGTGGTGAGTGTAATGACCGGTAGTTCTTGTCCGTTAAGTGCATTGACAGAAATCGGACTGGTGAGTGATCTGATGGGAATTTGCAGCTTACGTGCCATGGATAAATCCATAAAATTCCCCTCGGCCCCAGAATCCAGAAGTGCGTGGCAGTTGAAAAATCGGGTTGCCCATTGCAGTCTCACCGGGAGGAGAGTGGAGGAGGTCTTGTTGGTGGAGATCCCGCCCGACAGTAGCCTCCCGCTTACTGTCGAGCTCGATCTTTTACGGGGCAGATATTGATGAAATGACCAGCCCCACCGCAGTACAGGCATAGGCCCCGGGATCTCCGTCGTTCTCTCTCCTCCCGGGAGAGCCGAGCTCTACCCACCTGCATGGGCTCGTGATCGAAGGTATGGCTGACCGTATCACCACCACTGGCTCGAGGGGCTGCGAAGGTCTCCGGAACCAGAGTCCTGCGGGAATGTTGTTCCACCCGTTGCAGTCGGGCATCCACCCGCAGGGCCAACTCGATTAGTCCATTAAGATCCTTCGGGAGATCCAAAGCATATATCTCTCGTTGGATACGGTCAGCCAGCCCATGCAGGAAGCGATCCCACTGCGCCTCCTCGTTCCAGTTACACTCCGCGGCGAGAGTGCGAAACTCAATCGAGTAGTCGGTGACTGATTGGCTTCCTTGGCGAAGATCAGCTAGTTGACGTGCAGCTTCTCTTCCAGCCACCGCTCGATCAAACACTCTCTTTATCTCCGCCGCGAGTGACTGGAACGAGGAACAGCATGGATCTTGACTCTCCCACACCGCCGTTCCCCACTGAGCCGCACGTCCAGATAGTAGCGTGAGAACCAGAGCTACCTTTGCGTTTTCCGAAGCAAAAGTCTGGGGTTGCAGAGCAAAAAACATGGAACACTTGGTTAGAAATGCTCTACATAAATGTGGCTCACCGCTGTATCTCTCAGGAGCTGGTACTCTGGGCTCATGTGGCTGGTTAGTTGACGGGGTTGTAGGCGGGGTTGGCGGTGTGGGTGGCGCAGTGGGAGGAGTTAGATCTTGAATTCGCTGGGTGAGCTCGGTCACCTGCGCTACCAAGGCTTGCACAGCGCGTCCAGTCAGGGCTAAATTCTCCTCCTGCTGGTCCATCCTCGTCGTGCTTCGGGACAGAAACTCTGCCAGGTCTGTGCTTCTCGCTGCATCCATGATGGTCAGATCGTTCTGTTACGGGAAATGAAGACAGAAGATGCAAATGCAAGAACTCAATTTTATTGAATGAACACGTAGAAAGAGTAGTCCAACACTCAAGACTCAGTCCATATATCCCTGGTAGCGCAGGGGGCAGATGGGCAACCCGAATCCCGTGGTGATGTGATGAGAAGGGATAAATCCTCAGATGACGTGGGCTGACAGGAACACAACACGAACCAGTGAAGTGCAGAGACGAAACAGGATCCTTGAACAAGAACAGGCAGGCAGAACTCAACGTGAACATCCAAACGGGAACCGGGAACACCAAAGAAGACCAACAGCACAGGGAGAACTCTCGCAACGATCTGACAAACACAAGACGAAACACCATGAGCTAAAATAGAGATCGCTGATCAGAATCAGCTGGCGCTGATGACAATCAGCAACTGATCAGCGACCACGCCCAACACACACACACACACACAACACAACACAGCGCGAGAAAGAGTCAGTGAATTCATGAACCGTGACATCTATTTGATCTAAAAGATTACCTTAAGCGATGATAGCTAAGTTGTAGTTTTCCATAGGTGGTTAAGTTAGTGCCTGATTAAAAATAAAACTATTTGTTTTGTCAGATAACAACATGTCAATCTTGGATAACAAAAAAACTCTGTTAGCCAGGACGTTATCCGTTATCCAGAATGACATATGCATAACAATCTAGTTTTTAAATAACATTTGTAAACTTTTAGGCATAGTTATTATAGTTATATTATTAACATAACATTATTTACATAATTGTATGTTTTTTAACATATTTTTGCTATCATTCATCTTGATTTCATATGATTCAATGAGTCACATGGGTCATTATCACTGAATTGAATTTTGTAATGTTAATGGTCAAATCATGAATAATGTAATCATATTTATTAATATATCAACATTTTATTAAAGCTTTAGTATAGCTTCTGGTGTTTCAAGGTCAATTCTGTCCTTCCAGATGCCTCTGTCTAATAAAGAGAGGCAGAGACGGTTCAGAGCCAGGATAAACACAGATGCAGAAGCTAGGGCTGAGTATCTTGGAAAAAAGAGAGCAAGGTATTATATTGATGACTCGATGGAATGATAATGTATCAGTATCAAGCGAACTTGAAATATTAATCAAATTAGGTTCACACTCCTAAACATTCCTATACACTAAACGCGTAATACGCATGTGCACGCCATCAGTGTTCTCACAGGTTCGCGTTTTTAAATTTTGCACAGAGAGAACTTAAGGGTTTTCTGTTTGAACAATGTTGTGTTAGTGGCCCTTCTAAGTGACTTAGAAGTTTAGCTGGACAATAACTTTATTCTAGAGCTGCTGTGTAAAGCCAAACCATCTCTTTTAGCCTACTTTAATTTCCTAATGGTCACATAAGGCTAAGGGCCCTATCTTGCACCCAGCGCAACTGACTTTGTACACCGACGCATGTATCATTCCTATTTTGCACCCGCGCACAGTGGACTTTTCCCTCCACAGACGCACGTCGGTAAACTAGGAAATACATTTGCGCTCCCGGGGGCGGTTCAGTGAAAAGAGGAGGCGTGTGCGGCGCAAACGTTCCCTGGTGCTATTTTGCAGTTTCAGAAAACAATTCCGCCACAGACCAGGAAAAACCTAGTCTAAAGTCAATGGTGCGTTATTCTTTTAAGGGCTCATGCTTGGCCATAATGTAGCATGTGCAGAACACGCATACACTTTGCTTCTCTCATCTACACACAGACGCAGCAGTTCACATTTTTGCAAACCATACATAATTACAAGCAAAATATTCCACACGAGGAAAATCATTGTGGTGTCCATGAAGATGTGAAAAAACAGGCATAGATAAGCTTCCACATTTACCCAAATTTTTATACGCCTGTTTAACCGAAGCTAATTTGGGTGGGTTTCTCCCATCCCCATACAATGTCTCTTCTCTGTCTTTTACGGCCCTGACGAGAAGGTCGATCTCCTCGGCTGTGAACCGCTCCTTGCGCACTCCTGGCAAATCCGCCGTTATAATAGCAATCCGCCATAGAACAAGCGTGCCTGCTCTTAAAGGGAATGTGGGATGACGCTTTGATTGGTTTATTTCACGTTATGCCCAAACCACACCTGAGTAATGTAGCTGCTTTAGCCCATTTTAGATTTGCATCGGGCACAAGAGTCATTTTGCCGGTAGGCCTATAATAACAACACCGCCCGAGATCCGCCCACAAAGTTACTTGCGTTTTGCGTTTGATACTTGCATTTCAGATTGTTAAAATAGGGCCCTAAATGTTTTAGCTGTATAATGTGTTGGACTATAACCTTGGCCATTTTTTATTAAGCATTATAATTTTACAGATTTACTATAAATTTTTACAGGTTTTTAAATCATTAAAAACTTGTCAGTGTCTCTTACTTTGTTTCAAGTTTGAGTGTTGGAAAGAAAAATGATACTGAGGAATGTCCTTCCGCCTAACAATATGTCATTCCGGCTAACAATGACACAGGCAAATAATTTAGATTTAGATAACCTAGATTTGTGTGCTAGATTATACAATTCTGTTTTTTGTTGAGTAAATGATAAAACAAGTCTTATTTACTTTATTGGAAAACATTTGTCAGTGTTTTTTTTTTTTTTTTTTGGTACTGAAGTTTGAGTTATCAGCAGCCAAAAATGAGCCCATGTCTATATGAAATCCCAAATTGATTATATTAATTGTGATTAAAATGTAGTTTTCCGAGCACTAATTGTTTGCTCAGCTCCAATTATGGAGATCAGTAGCCTACATTTGTATATGCAAACATTGATAGAAATGTAATTAATTAAAATATTCATTACCAGGGAATGACATTTTCATGGGGAAAAAGATCTGATTCACCAAAAAAATGGTTAACCCGTTTAATCACAAAAGTGACCGTAATTTTTTTTTTTTCATTTCTAAGGCTATAAAAAATTTACTAAATGATCTATCAATGCATTTCCAGCAGATATTGAAATAATAAAGGGTCTCAATGAAATATGTGCAATGTCACATGTTTACTGTAAATTGTCACATGACCAGAGCTGTTTACTTCCTGTTTGCGCCAAGAGAAGAGGATGGCA
>NC_138229.1:31574997-31734997 GCF_964197995.2 Scardinius erythrophthalmus
ATGGAAGAAAGCGGATTTACAGATGCTAGAAACGTGGCTTTCAAATGAAAGATTGGTATCAAAGAGCACACCCAGGTTCTTAACCGACGACAAAGACTTGACAGAGCAGCCATCAAGTGTTAGACAGTATTCTAGGTTATTACAAACAGAGGTTTTTGGTCCAATAATTAAAACTGTGTTTTTTTCAGAATTAAGTAGTCATACAATTTTTTATATCAAGTATGCATTCCGTTAATTTTGTGAAATGGTAAGTTTTGTCGGGGCGCAAAGAAATATATATTAGTGCAGCAGATAATGGCATATTTCAAGAGAATCGTTCAAATTGGTATAGAAGCATGAAATTTGGCACAGATACTCTCTAAGGGTCACTGTTTGGGAAAAAGGCGCTGGCCATCCAAAAATTCAACATGGCGGCCATTTTTTCAAGATGGCCGCTATTTCTGTCAAATGCTCATTATGTCAATCGTTCAAACAGTGATGTAGGCATAACATTTTGTGAAAATACTCTCTTCAGAATGTTTTTTTTTGGAAAACGGTGCTTGTCCCTCAAAAATTCAAGATGGCAACCATTTTTCAAGATGGCCACCATTTTTCAAGATGGCCGCCATTTTTCTTGAATGCTCAATTTATTTATTTTTTTAAATGGTGATGCTATCATGAAATTTGGTACAAATATTCTTAAAGGAACATTATCATGGAAAAGGATGTGTGCCACTCAAAAATTCAAGATGGCGACCATTTTCAAGATGGCCACCATTTTTCAAGATGGCCGCCCATTTTTCTTGAATCCTTAATTTTTTTTTTTTTTTTTCAAATGGTGATGCTATCATGAAATTTGGTACAAATATTCTTAAAGGAACATTATCATGGAAAAAGGTGTGTGCCACTCAAAAATTCAAGATGGCGACCATTTTCAAGATGGCCACCATTTCTGTCAGAGCTCAATTTAATGTGTTAAGGAAGGTTTTGTTTAATAGAGTGAACGTCATTACACAACCAGGGCACACTGGTGACTTCACTGCTGTGGAACTCAGCATGGGATTCAGTGTCAGCTAATCTAGTTTTACTTTCACTGTAGTTCTTGACTAGTAGTAATAGTATAGCTAAGTTTAGTGTCCCTAAACCGCACCTGAATTGACAGGTTGTGCCAGCGTGGGAGAGCCGAGCCAAGGGTAAGCGGGGCAATACATGACTTGTTCATGTATGCTTACTTGGTAGGTGTACAGATCACACGGGACTTAAATGGCACTGGATGAATGATCGGGCTAGGTGTAGGTGACCCGTACCCAGTTGTATCCCATACCTGAATGTGTACTATGTCTATGATTGAGGTGGTAAAAGGATAACCCCTCGGCCTTAATCAGACAACAAACCTCCAAAATGGCAAATGAAAATCCCATGTCAGCCAAGAGGCAAACTGATTGGATGAAATGTTGTCTTTGTCAGACAGACACAAAGGAAGCCCTCCAATCACCACCTACCCATCATGTTTCTTAACATGATGGCTATAAAATTATTGCCACCAACATTCCACTCTTTCACAAGATGAACAAAATGCCAATGACCCTGGACCTGGAACGACTGGATGAAGGTGGTGGTATAGAAGCTACTTTGAGAAGGAACCAAGCGAAGTATCACTACAATTGTCGACTTCGGTTCAACAACACAAAGTTACTTCGTGCCCAGGAGCAACAATCCGCTGCTCAATGTAGTGAGACAGATGAAGGCCAAACAAAGCATCGCAGAACCATGATGCAGAAAAGTCTAGATGATCAGGTTTGCTTTTTTTGTGATAACATATCTCCTGAATCTGACCTACGTCAGGTAATGACACTGCAACTGAATGACAGACTACATGAATGTGCACAAACACTGAATGATGCTAAATTATTGTCTCAACTAAGTGGTGCTGATGCCATTGCACAGGAGCTGAAATACCATCATTTGTGTCTCATTCATCTTTACAACAGAGAGAAACTCCACCTCAGAAGGCTTGAGAAGGAGTCACAGAGTGAAACGATTCAACCAGCCATCTTTCTTATGGCTCTTTCTGAACTGGTCACCTATATTGTTGAAACCAGTCTTAATTCTGATGGTCCTTCCGCCTTCCCTCTCGCAGACACAGTGGGGAGAACAAGTATTTGATACACTGCTGATTTTGCAGGTTTTCCCACTTACAAAGCATGTAGAAGTCTGTAATTTTTATCATAGGTACTCTTCAACTGTGAGTGACGGAATCTAAAACAAAAATCCAGAAAATCACATTGTATGATTTTTAAGTAAATAATTTGCATTTTATTGCAAGACATAAGTATTTGATACATCAGAAAAGCAGAACTTAATATTTGGTACAGAAACCTTTGTTTGCAATTACAGAGATCATACGTTTCCTGTAGTTCTTGACCAGGTTTGCACACACTGCAGCGGGGGTTCTGGCCCACTCCTCCATACAGACCTTCTCCAGATCCTGCAGGTGTCGGGGCTGTCGCTGGGCAATACGGACTTTCAGCTCCTCCAAAGATCTTCTATTGGGTTCAAGTCTGGAGACTGGCTAGGCCACTCCAGGACCTTGAGATGCTTCTTACGGAGCCACTCCTTAGTTGCCCTGGCTGTGTGTTTCGGGTCGTTGTCCTGCTGGAAGACCCAGCCACGACCCATCTTCAATGCTCTTACTAAGGGAAGGAGGTTGTTGGCCAAGATCTCGCAATACATGGCCCCATCCATCCTCCCCTCAATACGGTGCAGTCGGCCTGTCCCCTTTGCAGAAAAGCATCCCCAAAGAATGATGTTTCCACCTCCATGCTTCTCGGTTGGGATGGTGTTCTTGGGGTTGTACTCATCCTTCTTCTTCCTCCAAAAACGGCGAGTGGAGTTTAGACCAAAAAGCTGTATTTTTGTCTCATCAGACCACATGACCTTCTCCCATTCCTCCTCTGGATCATCCAGATGGTCATTGGCAAACTTCAGACGGGCCTGGACATGCTTCGGCTTGAGCAGGGGGACCTTGCGTGCACTGCAGGATTTTAATCCATGACGGCGTAGTGTGTTACTACTAATGGTTTTCTTTGAGACTGTCGTCCCTGCTCTCTTCAGGTCATTGACCAGGTTCTGCCGTGTAGTTCTGGGCTGATCCCTCACCTTCCTCATGATCATTGATGCCCCACAAGGTGAGATTTTGCATGGTGCCCCAGATGGAGGGAGATTGACCGTCATCTTGAACTTCTTCCATTTTCTAATAATTGCGCCAACAGTTGTTGCCTTCTCACCAAGCTGCTTGCCTATTGTCCTGTAGCCCATCCCAGCCTTGAGCAGGTCTACATTTTTATCCCTGATGTCCTTACAAAGCTCTCTAGTCTTGGCCATTGTGGAGAGGTTAGAGTCTGTTTGATTGAGTGTGTGTACAGGTATACAGGTAACGAGTTCAAACAGGTGCCGTTAATACAGGTAATGAGTGGAGAACCGGAGGGCTTCTTAAAGGAAAACTAACAGGTCTGTGAGAGTCGTAATTCTTACTGGTTGGTAGGTGATCAAATACTTATGTCATGCAATAAAATGCAAATTAATTATTTAAAAATCATACAATGTGATTTTCTGGATTTCCGTCTCTCACAGTTGAAGTGTACCTATGATAAAAATTACAGACCTCTACATGCTTTGTAAGTAGGAATACCTTCAAAATCAGCAGTGTATCCAATACTTGTTCTCCCCACTGTATGTGCAACCTGTACCAGTAGCGTATCCTTTTTTCTAACAGTGGCCCTTCCTCTCTGTGGACTATACCTTGCCGTGGTGGAGAGGCTTGTGTATGAACTCCATTGAACCTGAGAGCTATGCCGGCGGGGATTTTATATCCCTGGCAAGTTTAACTAAGCTGGACAGGTCAAAGAAGAGGAGGCAGACAAAGCAGACATTATAACTATTTGACAAAAATGGTGGCCATCTTGAAAATGGTGGCCATCCTGAATTTTTGAGTGGCACATACCTTTTTCCAAAAGAGTGTTCCTTGAAGAGTATTTCTGCCTAATTGTATGCTTGCATCACCATTTTAACAATTTAAATAATTAAGGCGAGACACTACGGGTGAATAGGGTAAAAATAAAAAAAAACTAGCAGATATCACCATGAAACTTTCCCAGTTGATTACCTACATTAAGATGAGAAAAAAATGTATTAAAAGTTTTCTGTAATTTAATGTTTAAATTAGCAAATTAGGCACTATCTAATTAACTGTGCGCTAATTTGTATGTATATATATATATATATATATATATATATATATATATATATATATATATATATATATATATATATATATATATATATATATATATATATATTTAAAAAAACGAAATCTGAGTATTGGATAAAGCCAGATTAAAAATATTTTTTTCATTGTGTTCACATATTAGATGGGGAAAAAATACAGAGTCATTTATGGATATCTACTTTTGTTATCCAGTAAATCATAATATACTGTCAATAGCCTTAAAAAATGATTTTCGCCATGTTTTTTGGAATAAAATGTTATATAAATCAGGCTAGGAATAATATATTTACAGATCCCTCTGTAAATGTCTTCATAATATAACTAGGTACAAGACTGGAAAGATTGGTGTATATCGGTGCTACTGAAGTGGAGATTTCAGACTTGGAGTATGAGAGAAAGGTCATTTTGAGAAAACGGGCTTTAAAGATTTATCATCAGCCAATGAGATAGCGCATTCATCCCTTTTACTTTCACGATTGGTTGCTGATAAAAAGGAAATGACCATATTTGGATCCGACAGCATTGTACAGTGAAGACAGAGCTTTCCAGCGGTGCCTGTGAAGACAGAGAGCAGACATAGATCGCGGATTGGCGGGAGGATTTACAACGACAACTTTTGTTGAATTTACGCGAAATCTACAGACGCAAACAGACAAAGTGTAGTAAAATAAAGATCTAAATGTGTTTTTTGGACTTTTTTTCACCACAGTCTGAAAGAAGACATGTTATTGAAGACAAATATCCAAAAATCTCAAAATTGATTGTAAAAAAAAAAAACAATGTTTTTGCCTGCCATGTCTCACCTTAATATTCGACAGGAACAGTGGCCATCTTTAAAAATGGCGGCCATCTTGAATTTTTGAGGGACAAGCATCTTTTTCTATTAACATGTCCTTTAGAGAGTATATTTGTATCAAATTTTATGCTTGGATCACTGTTTGAATAATTGATATAATAAGCATTGAATAGCAATGGCGGCCATTTTGAAAAATGGCCGCCATATTGAATTTTTGAGTGGCCAATGCCTTTTTCCAAAATAGTGGCCCTTAGAGAGTATCTGTGCCAAATTTCATGCTTCTATACCAAAGTGAACGATTTTTTTACTAATCTGCTGCACTAATATATATATATATATATATATATATATATATATAGAGAGAGAGAGAGAGAGAGAGAGAGAGAGAGAGAGCTATATATCAGCATAACAGTGAATACTAATGCCATGCTTCCTAATGCAGGCGTAACATGTACAGGGGAAAAAGTTATTGTTGGCAAATGTAAAGGACCTTAACCACCAAAAGTGAAATTAATAATAGTCAAGGATAGTCAAGGGCCTGTCCAAATATCCACACTGGTCTTTGTGGTCTGTGGTGCTTCTAATTAAGTTATAAAAAGCAGTTGCAAATGTTATGTTAAAAAATACACCAATAAAATGTGCAACACTTTCCCCCAGTTTCACAGACAAGGCTTAACCCCGTCCCTCTCTAAAATGCATGTTTGAGCTATTTTTACTGTAAACAACTTGCACTGACATATCTTAAAATATGTCAGTGCCATTCTTTTGTTTTAAGATGCACACCAGTAATGTTCGTTTCAAAGGCATTTTTATAAAAGCTACTTAATTGTCCTAATTAAACTAAGGCTGGCTTAATCTAAGCACTGTCTGTGAAAACAGGCCTTTATGTTTTACTACCAAATTATATCTCGTGATTTCAGGGCATGTGAGGTCCCGAACATGATGCATGATGGGATCTTGGGTTTATTTAGTGTGTGTTCAGAGCACTGCACTTTGGCATTTTGGCTTAAGGGACAGTCTTGTGAACTTACTTCCTGTTGCATGCATGTGTAAGTGGGCAAAACCACAAGTGTGGGTATTTGGACAGACCCAAAGTGTCCATCGTATGCACACTTCAGAATCTAATTTTCTGAGTTTGCATTTCACTGTTTTTATTCATTTTGAGGAATACTGAATCTGTTTTTGTGGAAGTGAGATGAGTCAAATGGCTGCTCACATTTAGTCTCGGTATACTTTATACTGATTTCTCTCAACATGGGGACAGGAGAGGTGTCAGTCAATAAATGGGAAAACTTGCGTTACTTTAAAAAAAAAAAAGATATTTTGTAGTAAATTTAAAAATAATGTATTTCTTTACTAGTTACTTGAAAAAAGTAATCTGATTACATAACTTGCGTTACTTGTTATGTGTTAAACCCCAACACTGCCCTTATTGCTTCAACACTAAATCCTGAATCTATGAATGTCTAATTGGACTTCAGGACTTCTGCTGTGAGAACTACAGAGAGTTGTTTGAGATTGTGGTCCATGAAAAGCTTCTGTCTATGAGACGTTCTGAGGCACAGTCAATCGGATCTGGTCGACTAGATGACCCTTTCATCAATGAGGACGAAGAGCTACAAGAAAAAGCACGAGAAAGAGGAAAACACAGGTTTGATTTGTACAGTACTACATACTACTGCTTAAAGGTTTGGGGTCAGTATGAATATTTATTTATTCATTTTTATTTCAGCAAGGATGTATTAAATTGAACAAAAGTGAAAGTAGAAATCTAAAAATATTTCTATTTTAAAATTTCTGTTTTCTTCCTATTCATCAAAGAGACTTGAAAAAAGCCTTACAGTTTTCACCAAAATATTAAGCAGCACAACTGTTTTCAACTGATTATAATACGAAATGTTTCTTGAGCAGCAAATCAACATATTAGAATTGAGAACTGAGGGATCATTTGACACTTAAGACAAGAGAAATTATGCTGAAAATTCAGCTGTTACATCGCAGGAATATATTGCATTTTAAGATATATATATATATATATATATATATCTTAAAATGCAATATATTCCTGCGATGTAACAGCTGAATTTTCAGCATAATTTGTTACTTATGGTGGTGTTACTTATGTTCACCAAGGCTGCATTTATTTATCAAAGTACAGTAAAACAGCAATATTGTGAAATTATATTATCATATATATATATATATATATATATATATATATATGATAATATAATTTCACAATATTGCTGTTCTGAGGCACAGTCAATCGGACCTGGTCGACTAGATGACCCTTTCATCAATGAGGACGAAGAGCTACAAGAAAAAGCACGAGAAAGAGGAAAACACAGGTCAAAGTACAGTAAAAGTACAGTAAAACAGCAATATTGTGAAATTATATTATCATATATATATATATATATATATATATATATATATATATATATATATATATATATATGATAATATAATTTCACAATATTGCTGTTTTACTGTACTTTGATAAATAAATGCAGCCTTGGTGAACATAAGTAACTTCTTTCAAAATGATTTAAAAAAAAAAAAATGACTGACCCCAAATGTTAAAATGGCAGTGTACATGGCATATGCACTTTGCTGTGTTGTTACTTGATCATGTTGTTATGAAAACTGAAATGTGTGATTTTGTTTATACTTATCATTCATTTGGCTTAGTTTCAGACAAAGATATTACAGAGCTGCTCATTCCAGTTTATTGGTACCAAAGAACAGTGAGTATCCACATATGTGAGTGAGAGCATGTGTTTGACAATTTACCCATGGATGGATAAGTAGCCTAACAACAATGAATATTCACACCCAGAAATGAAAATTCTGGCATTATTTACTCCCATGACTAGAATTTACCTTTCCGTGGACAGTCACCATTTCACAAAAGTGGTCCATAGGACAATATTCCAAGTCTACTACAATAAATTTGTATGGGGAATATATATATATATATACACTCACCTAAAGGATTATTAGGAACACCTGTTCAATTTCTCATTAATGCAATTATCTAATCAACCAATCACATAGCAGTTGCTTCAATGCATTTAGGGGTGTGGTCCTGGTCAAGACAATCTCCTGAACTCCAAACTGAATGTCAGAATGAGAAAGAAAGGTCATTTAAGCAATTTTGAGCGTGGCATGGTTGTTGGTGCCAGACAGGCCGGTCTGAGTATTTCACAATCTGCTCAGTTACTGGGATTTTCACACACAACCATTTCTAGGGTTTACAAAGAATGGTGTGAAAAGGGAAAAACATCCAGTATGCGGCAGTCCTGTGGGCGAAAATGCCTTGTTGATGCTAGAGGTCAGAGGAGAATGGGCCGACTGATTCAAGCTGATAGAAGAGCAACTTTGACTGAAATAACCACTCGTTACAACCGAGGTATGCAGCAAAGCATTTGTGAAGCCACAACACGCACAACCTTGAGGCGGATAGGCTACAACAGCAGAAGACCCCACCGGGTACCACTCATCTCCACTACAAATAGGAAAAAGAGGCTACAATTTGAACAGTTCGCCAAAATTGGACAGTTGAAGACTGGAAAAATGTTGCCTGGTCTGATGAGTCTCAATTTCTGTTGAGAAATTCAGATGGTAGAGTCAGAATTTGGCTTAAACAGAATGAGAACATGGATCCATCATGCCTTGTTACCACTGTGCAGGCTGGTGGTGGTGGTGTAATGGTGTAGGGATGTTTTCTTGGCACACTTTAGGGCCCTTAGTGCCAATTGGGCATCGTTTAAATGCCACGGCCTACCTGAGCATTGTTTCTGATCATGTCCATCCCTTTATGACCACCATATACCCATCCTCTGATGGCTACTTCCAGCAGGATAATGCACCATGTCACAAAGCTCGAATCATTTCAAATTGGTTTCTTGAACATGACAATGAGTTCACTGTACTAAAATGGCCCCCACAGTCACCAGATCTCAACCCAATAGAGCATCTTTGGGATGTGGTGGAACGGGAGCTTCATGCCCTGGATGTGCATCCCACAAATCTCCATCAACTGCAAGATGCTATCCTATCAATATGGGCCAACATTTCTAAAGAATGCTTTCAGTACCTTGTTGAATCAATGCCACATAGAATTAAGGCAGTTCTGAAGGCGAAAGGGGGGCAAACACAGTATTAGTATGGTGTTCCTAATAATCCTTTAGGTGAGTGTATATATATATATATATATATATATATATATATATATGTATGTATGTTTAAATCAAAATTATTCAACCCCCATTGCAAATCAGATTTATTGGCAACATTTACAGACTTTCAGCTGTTTGCAATGAACAAATCAAACAAAAGTTATTGAAATAGCTCAACACAACAAATGTTTCAAATGTTTTCCCCAAATTCAACTGAAAATGCAACTTGACTTCTCCAGTCTCAAAATTATTCAACCCCCTGTAACTTTTATAGTTTTAAAGTAAGTGTTTGTGTGTGTGTGACATATTACTAAGATATCATTCAGTGACAGCATGTTGAGGGGGTAAATTAATCATTTCTCTCCTCAGATGTGCCTCATGGTAATTCAGTAATCAGTTTCCGTCTCTCTAACTGTGCACCCGAAGAGGACCTTAAAGAGAACATGCATGAGGACGAGATCTTCGAACAAAGGACAAGTGATGAGTCTTCTGCACTGGGGTCAGTTGAGTTTGGCTTAACTCATCACCAGGTAACTGACCATAATAATTTACTCTGTTAGAAAGTTTTATTATCATGGTATGGAAGAAGCTTTGTTTCCTCCACGGAATAGAAAATAAAAAAGGTAAGTGCAACTTTTTTTTCTCAGAATTGCGAGTTTATATCTAACATTTCTGACTTTATAACACGCAATTGTGGAATTATCTTTTTAATTTTTTTTATTCCGTGGTGGATCAAGCTTCCATTATGAGGTCTTTAAACTAAACATCTGGTCTCTTTTTTTCAGAACAATTCAAGTTTCTTGGAGAAGTACTATTCTAATGGAGATAAATTTCTTACTGTGTTTCCAGATGGTTCTGCACAAGTTTTGTATCCTTTTAGCTATAATCTAGAATACTATGTGGGTACTTTTAAGTAGCAATATGTCACCAGTGTCAAAGACAAATTTTCGCTCTGTGACAAACAGAATGGACAATAAAGTTGACAGCTCGACAACTGAAAATTATGTTTTTGTTTATGATGTGAGCGTGCCGTTCCCACGCCAAGCCTCGTTCATCAAAGACGGACACTCTCACTGCGAGAACGCAAGTCTCGCCTCGCTGCATTCCTGGTGCGCGGCTCAGCAGCGACCCAGGCTCAGCGGAGCCGGAAGTCAAGCCACGCCTCTGCCCGGCCAAACGCTACCCATTTCCTCTCAATGCTGTAACAGGTGCTGTTCTCCCGCCTCAGCGTGAGATGCATCCTGTAATACTTCAACCATTTGCCTCTCAACTCAGGGCATGGCAGGCCATCCCCCGAGTGTTGAGCTTTATAATGGGGTCAATCAAACAAGGTTACTCGCTTCAATTCGCTCGCAGACCCCCGTGCTTCAAGGCCATGGTCTGCAGTTCGGCACGAAGCACCTCCGTTCCTAAGTGATGAATTTTGTTAGTGAAAGGAGCTGTAGAGACAGTTCCTCCAGCTCACAGTGAGTCAAGACTTTTCTAGCCGCTACTTCCTCGTTCCCAAAAAGGATGATGGTCTCAGACCCATCCCCAATTTCAGGCATCTGAACCGCGCGTGATGAAGCGGCCATTCAATATGCTAACATTGAAACAAATCTTCTCACAAGTATGCCCAGAGGATTGGTTTTTCTCAGTGGATCTGAAAGATACCTACTTTCATATCCAGATAGCCCCCCATCACAGACCGTTTCTGAGATTTGTGCTTGAGCGGGTGGCTTACCACTATACTGTCCTTTCATTCAGACTGTCTATGGCACTGCACACTTTCACAAAGTGCAAGGATGTGGCCCTCTCCCCTCTGAGACAGAAGGGAGTGTGCATCCTGAATTACCTTGATGACTGGCTTGTATTGGCACAGTCAGAGGCCGAGTTAGACACTCACAGATTCTTGCTCCTCAGCCTTTTGGAATGTCTGGGACTCAGGATCCACTTAACCAAGAGCTCACTTTCTTCCAGCCAGTGCATCACCTTCCTGGGAGCAGTTCTTGATTTGGCCCAAATGCGGGCCAGGCCCACGCTGGAGCGCTCTGGCAACCCAGCAGCTTGCGGCATCTTTCAGAGTCTGGGTTTCACTCCCCCTCAGATCCTTTCAGAGGATGCTGGGCCTAATGGCGTCCACATCATCAGTAATTCCACGGGGTCTGCTACACATGCAGCCCCTGCAGTATTGGCTGAAACCCTGTGTCTCAGACGCCTTCGTATTAAGGTGAACCAAGGCTGTATCATGGACCTGGCCCCTTGGAAGGACCCTCGTCAGCCCCAGACCGCCGTAGACTTGGGGTTGATCTCCAGAAGGAAGGTAGTCTCTACAGATTCCTCCAAAATGGGTTGGCAACATTGCAGTGGTGTCCTACATAAACCACAAAAGTGGGCTCAGATCAAGGCCTCTGTGAGATGCCTTCTCTCATGGGCATGACACAACCTGCGCTCACTAAGAACAGCACACATGCCGGGCAGACTGAACCAAGGGGCAGGCGTACTGTCCCGGAGCAACATGTCCTCAGGTGAATGGACGCTCTATCTCCAGACTGTTCGCAAGATCTGGAGTATCGTCGGGAAGGCAGAGGTCAACCTCTTCGCCTCAGAAGACAACTCTCACTGCCCAATATTTATCTCAAAGGACAGGGACGTGCTGGCCCACAAATGGTCCAGCCTTCCCCTTTATGCCTTTCCCCTGGTTGCACTGCTCCCTCAGGTCATCAGACGGATCAGGGAGGACAGACATGTAGCCCTTCTGGTGTCCCCTCTCTGGAGGAACCAGTCATGGCTTCCCGAGTTGATGCAGCTGCTCGCAAAAGCCTGTGGCAAATTCCTCTCAGGAAGGACCTCCTTTCACAGGCAAATGGAACGATTTTGCACCCTCAACCCAAGTTGTGGGCCCTCCATGTCTGGCCCCTCGACAGGAGCCTTGGACCTCCCCGCAAGAGTCCTAAACACTATTTTTGAGGCTAGAGCCCCATCCACTAGACACTGCTATGCCCTTAAGTGGTCTGTCTTCTCTGACTTGTGCACAGAGCGTAGTGAAGACCCGACGTCCTGTGAGCTTTCACTGGTACTGTCTTTCCTGAAGGAGCTGCTGGACAAGGGGCGCACCCCTTCAAAGTCTACGTGGCGGGCATAGCAGCATTCCACACTCCTGTGGCCAGCCAGTCTATAGGCAGGAACAAGTTGTTCGTTTTCTGAAGGGGGCCAGAAGGCTGAACCCACCTCGTCCCCCTCACTATTCCAATATGGGACCTGTCTACAGTCCTTAGGGCCCTCTATTCGAGCCGCTCCAATCAGCTGAGCTGCGGCTCCTTTCGCTAAAGACCGCCTTCGGTCAAGTGAGTGGGTGACTTGCAAGCTCTCTCTGTGAGTGCGTCTTGACTTGAGTTTGGGCCTAATTGCTGTAAAGTCATCCTCAAACCAAGACACGGCTATGTACCTAAGGTGCTCTCTACTCCGTTCAGAGCACAGGTCATTACTCTCTCTGCTCTTCCTGCTTCAGAGGGCAAGCTGAAGTTTCATATACTCTGCCCTTTTCAGGCCTTAAGAGTATATCTAGATCTCTGCCCAGTTCAGGCAGTCAGAGCAGCTCTTCTTGTGTGAAGAGTGATTCTAATTATCTGAGTTAATTTGCTTTTTTTTCCAGATTCAATCATCGTCTTTTTCTTACGTACTAGAGCATGTACGCATATGCACTCTCTTCAAAATGGTGCTTTAAATCCCTCGACAAACTAAAAGATGTGATTTGTATATATTCTAATTTGAAATGTAAGATATAGATTTCACTGAATGTCAGCTTGCTTATTTTGCTCAAGATAATGATTTATTAAGTCCACATGTCATGCAAACAAGAAGCTATGCTTCTAACCACAGGTCGAGAGCTGCTGTTCCAACCACTCATCTTTGCGATGCTGTTTGTGAATGTTCGTTGGAACTATAGTTTCGGGAAATATAGACTCGCTGAACTATACTGACGGAACTTGCGATCTGAACAATGCTTTTGGGAAACGTAGGCTACCACAGAACCAAAACACAGTGAATCCAAAACAGAGCATGTTACAATATTATTGGGAGATACAGAGTGAAATCTGATATTTAAATGCATTTTATGTAAGTAATTTGCAAAACTGTTATAAAATCTGACTGATTTACATTACAAGCTATCAGAATTTCATCTTATTTTTGGGTCACTTAAATATCAGCAACTGCATCTAATTGCATATTTTTTGCTCAATTTGGGCCACTGAATAAAATTTAGGTGTTTTTTCCTCCTAAAGTTTTAGCTCCATATTCTCCATTGTCCATATTCAGACTATTATTTCATATGGCTTTGCAGGTATAAATGAGTAATTAGTAATATCTGGGATTATAGTGTGACTTTAGATTTCAGTAAAAGACACTAACTGTAAGTATTTTTCTGTACAAAAAAAAAAAAAAAAAGAGGCTGGATTGTGGTACAAACTATATATAATTATAAAAATAGGGTATTTCTTCAATGACATTGGTAATGGAAAACTTTTGCATGGAGCTATCTTGATGCATCCACAAAGAGTTTGACACCTTGGGATAAGATGATTTTACAGTGATTTGAAAATTAGTTAATTTATTATCTATTGCTGTTGATTGTCCTTATTGTCATGGCAATAGCTATCCTTCAGGGAACTTGGCTATCATCATTCTCAGCTGTAAGAATGAAAGGATCTGTATCGTAAGGGATGACATGACGACGACTCTTTGTCCAGTCAGAGCCCTCTTTCAGTCTAATGGCCGAGCCACTTGTTACCATTGCAACGGCAGCATTTGGTATGGTCGAATTGCTATTACATTGACACGAATCTGAATATCTCAAATGGACTGATTCTTGATCTAGGGGAGGAGGGAAAAGTCTGAAACCTTAAAGGGATAGTTCACCCAAAATGAAAATCCACCCTCATGTCGTTGCATGCCTTTCCTTCTTCTGTGGAACACAAAAGGAGATATTTTGAGAAATGTGTTTTTTAATGTGCATTTTTGTTAACCCCAGATCTTATTTTAGACATCTAACCAAAAACCCTTTCAAATACGCCTTTAGGATGATAGGACCGGAAGTGCTATAATGCTAACTCGTATCCTAAAAATACATCATCCCTGCAGTGCTCTATTTGGAAGACAACATTTATTTGACAATAAATACTGCCAGACAGATGGGCCCAATCTAACCACTGGAACATTAATATTTATTAAGATATATTAGATATCATGAACATTAGATATCATGAACCAAAAATGAATTTATAATAAATGCTTTTACAGCATTTTTTTTTACCTACATTAAAAAATTTAATTCTGTCATCATTTACTCATCCTTGTGTCTTTCCAAATCCTGAGACTTTTGTTGATTTTCAAAACACAAATGAAGATATTTTTAACGAAACCTGAAAGATTTTGGTCCTTCCACTGCAAGTCCACAAAACCAAAACATTGACACTTCAAAATATTTAGGTAGCAATTTATTTTACAGTCCTGTATTTTTACAGTTATTCATACAAATACTTATTGTATGAATAACTACTAACCCTGAACCTACCTCTAAACCATAACTTAACCCATGAAGTTACCTTACGCTACTCAGTACTTTTGTGGGTAAGTACACCGTAAGTACATTAAAAGTGCACGTACTGTAAAAATAAAGTGCAATCAAATTAAATATTTGTAAAACCAATATGAATCAAGTGGTTTAATACAAGTCTTCCAAAGAGACATGATTGATTTATAAGATGAACATATTAAATTTCGACTTTTATTCACTTCTTATTACTTACAAATTGTAGTCTCTTACTGATTCCAAATTCCAAAAACCATAGTTGGTAACATAATCCATTAATACTGTTTGGTTACTTTTGATCTAACTTGTTTGTTACATTGAATTGAATAGAATAATATTGTACCATATTGATGTAAGATAATATATTCCATTCTTTGTTATCAATGTTTAATAACTAACTAGTGGCAGGTCTGAGTGCAATTTCACAAGACTTTTTTAAGAAAGGAAAATGTAAAACATAAAAAAGAAGAATTATGGAGAAGCAATAAATTATCAACTATTTACTGCCTTTATTATGTAATTCAGATTACATGTAATCAGTTACTACCCATAATTATATATATAATAGTGCTGTCAAATCGGTTAATTGCGATTAGTCGCGTCTATCATAAAAGTTTGTTTTTATGTGTGTATTGTGAGCGTCATCTTCTCAGTTCTCGCGCATGTGTCGTGGCGCTCTCGTAAACTCACATCAGAGGCCCACACAGAAGAAAATGAATAAGTGTTATTTCTGCGCACAAAAAGTATTCTAGTCTCTTGATAAACTTAAGGTTGAGCCACTGTAGTCACTTGAACTATTTTAACGATGTCTTTACTAACTTTTCTGGACCGGCCGAATGAAATTGCCTAGAAGCCTTTGGAGGAGTGAGCCAGCTCTCAGATTTCATCAAAAATATCTTAATTTGTGTTCCGAAGATGAACGAAAGTCTTACGGGGTTGGAACAACATGAGGGTGTGTAATTCCTGACAGAATTTTCATTTTTGGGTGAACTAACCCTTTAATAGATGGACATAAAGGAAAAATATCTTAATTTGTGTTCTGAAGATGAACCAAAAGGCTTGTGGGTTTGGAACGACATGAGGGTGAGAGTAAATGATGACTAACCTTTATAAATTGAACTCTATATAGTTCAGTGAACTGTGACGTGGCTCTTGTTTCCTGTGGAGCAGGTTGAGTATGGATCCTTGTGGTGGGCGGAGTCTAGATGAGAGCGGGAGAAGGATCAGAACGTGGAGCTGGACAGACCAGGCTCAAACACCAACACCCCTGAGACCACTCTTTCTGTCGCTCAACAAAAAGATAGGGGTCCGGGTTCTTGGCCAACAGTTGGTGTTTGTGTCATTCCTCGCTTCAGGACAGCAAGCCAGGTTCAGAGTAGGCAGCTGTGAGTCGGTAAGAAAGTGCACAAGTCCTGTCTTTTAATCTGATCACCAATTTTAGCTATTCATATGAGAGTTTTGAGACATTTTCTTGATCCGTCACACTTATTACTCAACTCAGATTGATCCAGCTAAGTGTTTCGTCTGCCGTGTCTTTGCTTACAGTCCAAAGAACACAACACTCCTCCTCAACCCCTCATGTGTAAAGAGGAACTAGTACTTCTGGCATGCAAGGTTGGCCTTCACATGGCTCTGATACGGTTACAGCAGTGCCAAGCCTTCCCATCCAGCTTCACACATGTGAGGATCAGACCTCCACCTTTCCTTCACTCGCTGGTCCGAAGGCTGCAGAGTTTGAGCCACAGAGTACAAATGGAAGAGCCAGACAAGGCCTTCATCCAGCGCTGTCTGCAGGCCTGTCCATGAACTGACACTCATGCAAGATATGACTAAAGGTGCAGTCACATTAGCGAAATTTCATGGGCAAAAAAGTTCCATTGTCAAAACTGCTAAATTGCCTGCTAAAATAGGCCTATGTCAAATATGTTAAAAACAAAAAGTTAACAATAAATAGAGGTTCATCCTCAAAACTGACCACAGAAAGAAAATCTTAAAGAGACAGTAAACCCGAAAATGATCTCATTTACTCACCCTCATGTCATCACACATTTATTTGAATTATATCTGAATAAAAAAAGCACATAGTGAAGCTCACTCGAGATATATCACAGAAACGTAGAGAACTATAACTTAAATAGAACAAAAACAGTCAGTATTGTGTCTAAAATGTAGTAACTTAACATGACCTACTTGTTTATTGAACTATTAAATCAATGTAACATTTGCAATTGTGATAAATATGTCAAATAAATGCTCCCTTGGTCGTGTTAGGTTACTTTATTATATCAAATGTTATAATTAAAATTCCTCAGTATGTTTTTTCTGTGAGTTTCTTTATGTTTGCCGTTACACTCATTTGCAGACATCCCACCTCTCCCGGAAGGTCCGGGAGTCTCCCTCATATTGATAGTGGCTCCCTGATGCCCGCAAATCATATACATGTTTGTTATATACATATTTGTTTTGCTTTTTCCTTGAAAGTGTCTCACAGAGAGGCAGGCAGCGAGCCTCAACAGCTTGACATTGTTACCGGAATAGCCACACTATCACTGTTCACACTGAATGTAATCAAATCAGAATCTTTCTCGCGTTTCGATGCCTCCGTAGTTATTTTTTGTCACCTAAGTTTTAATCAGGCTACTTGTCCGGTCAGCCAAGTAAAATTCTTTCAGTTGCTCCTTCAAAAAATCCACTTATATTTATCATCCTTTAGTGTGAACCTAGATTAATCAAAGTTAACTGAACTTACTGTAGTTAACTGAACCTAGATTAATCAGTTTAACAGTTTTCGATTTCAGTTAATACAGGTGGAGTTGGGGAAGGTGGAGGGTTTCCGGAAGCACGTTTCATCTACAGTAAATGCTAACAAAGTATTTGAAGGTTGAGCATGCGAGCTCATTGGCTACTGATACAGCAGGAACCAATCAGCTGTGCCCTAAAGACAATGATGTGATCCAAGCAGATTGAGTTAAGGACCATCAGCCTGTGCCGTCTAGACTTTCATCTCAGAACTTTATATTTGCTTTTGGGTAACTATTCATATACGCTTCAAGATCGCCTAAATCTTTCTAATAATACAAGAATAGCTTCTTTAACCTAAATAACCAACGGGGGTGTCATGCTCAAAATTATTACTACTATTATTATCCACAGCCTCTAGACCGTCTCTGGTGTGGCGGCTTGAGTTCCCTGTCAGGTTGGGGTTGGACTTCAGGCTCAAGTCTTGAGGTCAAGCCCTCATAAACCCTCAAACAAAAAAATGTAAAACTTCTAAAGCATTTATTAGTCTTAATGTAATATATTAAGTTAATGTTATTCAAATCAAAACTTGTATCTTTTATTTGCACCTGAACTAACATGAACTAAAGTTGAACACCTGTATTTTTATTAATGTTTAAAAAAAGATTATTGAACACTATAACAAATATATTGCTCTCTATTAGTTAATATTACTTGCAATAATTACCCGTAAAAGATCTGCTATAGAAAAGCCTTCACTAAACAAACTACATTAACTGTAAATCTGCCAAATTGGAAGAATCCAGAACTAAGACCTAAGTCACAATAAGATTATTAGACAGTGATAAGCACACAAGACTTTTCACCTGAAGTGATCTGGGTAAAGCCAGACTAACCCAGTTCCGGACTAGATTAATGGCATTACAAGACAAATGAGGGAATGATGAGATTTTTTTTTTATAAAGAGAAGTGAATTTTTACATTTAATTGTTTTTTTTTAATATAGATTGTTTGCTGATGGTAAATATTTTTCAGCCTTTATATGTAATATAGTGTGCAACTCAGCTAATACTCTTCTGGCATTTAATTTTTTTTATTGTTTAAAATGTTTTAAAAATAATTTGCTAGGCCATCCTTCCAATAAAGACACACTATTTTGTTAATTCCATTTTATTTTCAATTTTCTAAACATTTTAAGCTATACAAAGCAATATAAAAAAACAGGGCTCAGAAATATAATTAATGTCACTTAAAAGTTAAATGATCATGATGAGGGATGGGTGTATTAGCTTCTCATATCTACTTACTACATATAAAATAAAGACCATGGTTTAGCCATACAGTAGAATCAAATGAAAGGAAAATATGCCATAGTTAATTTAGTTGA
The DNA here is from genome assembly GCF_964197995.2 of Scardinius erythrophthalmus. NCBI lineage: Eukaryota > Metazoa > Chordata > Actinopteri > Cypriniformes > Leuciscidae > Scardinius > Scardinius erythrophthalmus. Next base: position 31,593,940 of record NC_138229.1, read on the forward strand.
CTGAGCTAAATGAACTCAAATAGAAAATATTTATTACATATTCCTTGTGAGCATATATCCTGAACCAAATAGTTATTGCACAAGAGATGGGCTAGTCATATCTATATAGCCACTGTTGTAGCCATGAATCCCGCACCAGCGTCTGTAGGAGGTGCATCTCCGAGAGGCTCGATGAGGACGACGCGGAGCATCGGGTGTGCGCTAGCAGAGGCTCTACTTTCAGCGCAAACCGTCATAAACGTCACCTCACAACCGCAGGAGAGCTTCACCACAAAACTAAAAGAGAACGTGTGAGTGAAGAGAATTAATAAGGCTGAGAGAAGGGGAAAAAAACAGTCATCTGCATCTAGGCAAACCTTAGTATTGTTTAAATAAATGCAGCCTTGGTGAGAAATTCGTATTTCAGAATAATTTTACTGACCTCACACTTTCAAATTATAGATATTTTTTTTAAAACAAAAGGACAATATTTTTAATAATAGACATTCATTGAACATTTAGTAAGGTTATGATGGTTCCACATACGAGGAGGGGTCCCAGGCTCCATTCAGTGAATCAGAGGCAAGGTTACGAACGAGGGTGTGGAAGTGTGTCCATGTGGACGTTCATCTTCATCTCATTCTCCAGGATTTGAACTAGTTGCTGCATGGAAGGCAGGTGCCCGGACTCCAGCTTGGACCAAACTGGAACATCTAACCAGAAAAAAATCCCCAAAAATAGTGTTACCATAGTGATAGTGCAACCACAGCATTTTTCACTTCCGCCAGACTAAACCACTGAATTAGGCAAACGCCACGCAGCCACTCCCTATAGATGTCAACATCCTGTATGATAGACAGTGAACACCTCGAATTCTTCGGATTTGATACACAATAGTTTCTTATTTAGCACAATTTTATTTGCTATAAAAAGGCTTAAAGGGTTAGTTCACCTTAAAATTGAGAATTAAATCATCATTTACTCACCCTGGTGTTGTTCTAAATGCTGTATGCCCTTCTTTCTTTTTTGGACCACAAAAGTCGGCCATATAATGGCAGTGAATAACGAACAGAATCAAGCTTTTTAAAAAAGACGTGTCATTTATCCCAAGTGTTCTGGAACTATACGATATGGTTTGGTGAAAAACAAACCTTATTTAACGAAAATCCTGACCTTGGCAATTGGTCTTCTGCGCATGGATGGATGCACGTTTATGAGACTCAAATAGGAGACATGAAATTCAACGCCTAGAAATCCAAAAAAAAGTATCCGTGCACTATCTCCCGACTGCACCAAACCCAATCGTACAGCCCTAGAACACCTGGAATATACGGCGTAGGATTATTCTGTGATACTTTTGTGTCATTTTTAAAAACCTTGATCCTGGTCGCTAATCACTGCCATTATATTAACGATAGAAGGGCATTAAAACAACACCAGGGTGAGTAAACGATGACTTAATTGAAATTTTAGGGTTAACTGTCCCTTTTAAGGGTTTGAATGTCTTTGGTTGAGTTATGTTGTTCTGAAAGGGGTCATAAAACAGGGATTTTATAAACTATAATCATTCAATTATCCCTTTTAACAAACAAAAACTTTATTTTTTATATACATATATCTATATAAAATAACAATTCTAATAATTTCAACAATAATTATTATAAACAATAATATAAATGACATTTTATACATTGAAATATTAAAATAAATACTTACCATTGAGCGTGATTTCAAAAGCACCCGTAGACATACACTGATTTTCAATCATATTGCTGAAGAAGAACACCATCATACAGGCATATATCTGACAAAAAGAAACAAATCCCATAAGCAAAATAATAATAAGCATTGCTGCGGCTAGTTTTCTTGTACTGCACATATTTGATGTTTAAATACTTTATTTTGTGAGTAGTTTATACATGACTTTTTCTAAATTTTCTAAAAATCAAAGAATGCTAAAATCTTCCTTGTCAACATTTCAGGAATGGCACATTGAGAGTCAGGTGAACATTAACATGAGGCTTGTCCTTTGGTCTCTTGGGTGTTGCATTCTCTCCTAGCACTGCTGACAACACCGAGGTGATGAAGTTAAAGACTAATGAGGTCCATGGGGGGAAAAGTTTCTATTTGAACCCATGTTGGATCTTCCATCTAACCTAGTACTAAAATAGCTTGGTACAAGTCGTAGTTCTCAGAAAATTACAGTTTAGTTTGCCACTGTTTTACAGTTCAGAATTGTTACGTAATCATGACATGGCTTAAACGCACCTTTAAACCACCAAATGCAAATGTTTTAACTAATGCCTGCTACAGACTGTGAGAAAAAATCCTATAAAATCATTACAAATTACACTGTACGACATGGATCTAATAAACTTGGGTACGAAAATGTACGCAGACTGTACGATGATGACGCCTATTGAATCGTAGGCTACAATGCAAGTTAGTATAGAAGAATAAAACGTCATCAGCATGTGCTAGTGGTAAACAAATAGAGCGATGAATCACACTTTGGCAGTTGTGGTTTATAATCTGCGCTGAAAAAAGAGAAGGAAGCAAAAGAGGAGAATATATATGTGGTCATGGCTAAAGGGAAAAGAGGCCAACTTGGCATGACAATCTTGCAAATGGAGCTTGAGGTAAGTAGTTTTAGCGACATGTCGCATCGATCAATACGCCATTTCATGTTGCATTTTTATTGGCTAGTCAGCAGACGTGGGTCGTAGCAGCAAACACACTGTGAGATGATCATGCTAAATTTCTCACACTATCTTTGGACGCAAGACCGTGACAACGCCCCTCTTTGAACCTCTCTCACTGGACCACCGTTTAGGAGCCACGACCACAGAAATCGGTCATCTTTCGCCTGGGACAGCCCAAAATCGTACAATGTGTACCGGTCATAATGGTCTTGCCTTATTCTCCTGACTCCAAACCCAGAGGCCTGGAGCCTGCATGCCAAATAGAGCAAATGGATCCTTGCCCAAAACGATCACTCCGATTAACACCAGCTTAAACATAGACAGAAAGGAAGCAAAGTGCCTGGAGGGAAAAAAAAAAAAAGACACTTTAAAAATTATGAATTATACACAAACAAACACGTATATAATTAATAAATAAATAAAATGTAAATAAATAAAAAAATGAAAAAAATGAATCAATTATTTTGTTATTATTTATACATTCATTCCAGTCCACGAGGCTAGAAGGAACGCAAACGTGACTATGTAACAGTGAGCAGTGTACTGTAGGCCATTACCTGTAGAGAGGCATTGGAAGGTAGTTCTCTCCTTCTATGCGGATGTCTGGGTACCGCTGGTACAAAACCTGCGTGTACTCCTCAAACACCCGCTTGTACCCTCAGGAGATACTGAAACAGAAAACAAACAAGATGAAGACACACCTCAGAGCCTTTGCTTCACTTACACAGAGTGATATTAACGTGAACTGCACTGTTGTGGTGGAACTATATAACAAATCAGAAACGCATTCGATTTTAGTTTTTTTTTTTTATCATCACTGTAATACATATTTTGATTAGATGATCATCTTCTTAAATGGAAGCAAATAGCGTGTGGGAGTATAGGCAATACATTCGTGTCTATTTTCAACGCTATGGCCTTTGTGTGGATATTTTAAGAATGCCAACTTTAAGTATGACTCTTTGGATTTATATGAAATGCTAAAACTTTACAATAAAATCTCCATTGGTGACATTTACTAAGGTTAATAAAAGTATTGTTCATTTGTTAATATCACCATTTACAAATGCATTTTTGCATTTTAAAGTTGTATTTCTTTACATTAGTTAATATGCACTACAAACTAACATAAATGATCGATTAATCGTTTTTAAAAGTTTTTGTTTTGATAATAAATGTGTGTATATATGTGTGTCTGTGTATACATAAACACAGACATATAATTATAATAATATATACACTCACATTTATTATGTAAACAAAAACTTTTATGTTAGACGCGATTAATCGATTTAACAGCACTAATTTATATTTAAAAAGTACAGTACATTTTCATGGTTCAGTACGTATATATATATATATATATATATATATATATATATATATATATATATATATATATATATATAGTTCAGCACTATTTTACGTGTTATGTTTGTTTTCAGTCAGTATCCGTTTTTAAAACTATCGGTTGATTACTCGGTTGTCGACCAGTGCGGTTCAGCTTATAGTTATCGTTAGCGAAATGACCTGGAATATAAACAATAATTTCCATTTCAGATTGTGATAAACGCCCTTCCAATGGATACTACATATTATAGCAGCATCGAATGTGCTTTATAAATCAATAAAAGCTGCATTTATTTAATATGTAACGGTTCAAAAGCAAGCACAGACCCACTAATGGGCTAATGCTCAAATGAGAGCTCTCCACTTAACACCGGATTACTGGCCGATTATAACATCCCGCTGAGGTTTCTTGCGAGACTGCATATGCCATATGAGACAAATTAAGGATTGTCTGTGCATACTGTCACAGTACAGTTTCTCTTCGAGGTTAATCTGTGCTACTATCAACACACTCAATGTCATTATGCAGTCATCGGCCTGTTCCGGGGACCGACGCCAATCGACATAAAAGTGTCGAAACTCATACTCACCAAATCTGGAATTTAAGGAGTGGACCGGCGGCAAACTGCATCTTCATCTTCTTTACGCCATTAATATCCGCAGAGGCGCTGTAAAGAGTACAGGCCCATAATATTATCACCGAGAGAGGCAACCAACGCATCTTCCCCCACGACGATCAGTTACAGAACTGAAGGCAGGAAGTGGACTGCTGAGTTTCATACGGGTAATCCTGAAAGCGACGCTGTGATTGGTTCGTTCCATGACGGGAAGCCCGGCTCATTTCCAAGAATCGGTTCTTTTGAACAGTTCATTTCAGAGAACCGGTTAAAAAAAAAGTTATCTGCGTCCTCACGCTATTGCGTCATGACGTGATTCTTTTTTCTTCTTTTTTTAGGTAGTCTCTTATTGACCTTTTTTGTTGTTGTTGTTGTTGTTGTTTAATGTTTAATCTACCTTAACATTTCTAGCTTTTAAAACTAATTTAAATTTAGTCTTCAAACTTAAAGATTTAAAAATAGGCTACTGACAGGCTCTCTTTAAGCCAATATCAAAGTTCGTCGTCCTGACAAACTTTGTTTTATCTAGTTGTAAATTTAAATGTCTCAGTTTAGTTGTTTGCAAACAACACTACCGGTCAAACGTTTGGAATAATTAAGATGTTTTTGAAAGAAGTCTCTTATGCTGACCAAAGGCTTATTTGATAAAAAAAAAAAAAAAAAAAAAAAAAACAGTAAAATTGTGATTATGCAATTATTGTGCAATTTTGACTGGTAGTTAACGAAAAGTAATTTAAAATTGTTTCATCAACCATACAGTGAATCAACTCGCTTCTCGGCTCATTGCGAGGGTATGTCCTACGGTTCTTTAAGTCGGTGAATTTGTTCTCTGAAAATCTCAAATTCCGTCCGAATCGTGAAAGAGGCCTGTCCCAATACCTATGCCCAATACCCACTGGGACAGGACCAATTCAGGCTTTTTTTGCAACCCGGTTCAGTCGATTCATTAAAAAGATTCGACTCATCGTTTACAAACCGGATATAAACATTTGTTTTTGTTTTTTCTCTAGAAATGTTACACTTTTGACTGTTACGCCTCATATCCATTAATTGACATGTAATGTAAAAAAAGAAAGAAAAAATATTCAAAGATTTTTTTATGCAAGAATCAAGGCTGCCAACCCAAGATCTTGATAAATATGAACGATAAAAGTATGACCACACTATGCAAGGTCGGTACCGAATTTTAAAAACTGAACTTAATAAACTTAGTAAATAATGAATCATTTACTTAGTAATTTAGCGTTGACATTTATTATCAGCGTTTTACAAATAGCAGGCTGGTCCAAAGCATCATCAGTCCATTTGCGATCTTCCGGTGTGGGCGGAGCTTGCGTTCTTAGGACGTAGACAAAGATCGACGTAGTTTTCTCTTCATCCTCACTAGTAGTCTGTGTTGTGTTCGTCATATTTGTGACTGTGACCAGCTCACTTTTTACAACACACCAGCATTTTGCAACGATGGTCGCCAAACAGAGGATCCGTATGGCCAACGAGAAACACAGCAAAAACATCACCCAGAGAGGCAACGTCAAATCGACGGTATGACGTCTCTTCACGATCTTCAACAGTGTATCCGCAGAGGAGAAATTAACTTAATGTAATGTGCTAACTGGCTCATTTGAATAAATTGATATTAGGAGTTATGGTTTATCGTTCTTTGTATCGAAATACTGTCCTTATACTGCAGTATGCGGAAGCCCACTGCTCTAACGTTACTACTATTAAATAATGCGCGATTGCAACTGATCTGAATGTGAATTCACACAGAGAACCGTGAGTGATGAGAAAGTGTCGGTGGGACCGTGGCTCTTGGCACTCTTCATCTTTGTTGTTTGCGGCTCAGGTGAGTGAACTTACCAATTCAAAAGATTACCAAGTGATGTATATCATGTCGTAGACTGAATAATAAACACGTTCATTTGAATGCCATTTGTTTTTATACGAGCTGGTGTTGCGCTTTTTACTGAGTCCAAGATATGTAGACACAGCTGACCTCCACTCAACTTTTTTTTTTGGCACACTCACACTGTGAAACCTTGTGAAGGCCGAGATAATAATGCACACTATTTACATGGACAAGGCTGGACTGATAGCATGACTTTATCTGCTCATTTTCATGGGGTACAGCACGTGGATTTGCAGGTGTTGCTACTCTCAAAACAGCATTGAAGAGCATTGCCAACAACACTGCTTAAAGTCACCATGAAATCAGAATGTTCAATGTACAAATAAAACAAGTATCTTAAAGGATTTATCCGTGCAGTGCATGCACATAAACTATGAAAGTGTAAGGGTCGGGATAATGTACATCCAGCCGGTTTTTATCGCAGAATAAACCCTGACAGGGTGATCTTGCACCAGCCTGAAGGGGTTTTATTCTGCAATAACAACCGGCTGGAAGTACATTATCCCGTTTATTACACGGCTACTTGCCACATAAGTAAATAATCAGACACAAAATATTTACTTGAGTTAAAACATTTTCTTAGGTCTTCAAACACAAAGCTTCCACGGAGAGAGCAGTTGCTAGCGTGGCAAGTTCAAACTAGATGGACATTTAAGGGATACAGTATACAGTCACACCACTTATTACACAGCGTTTCGCCACATAACTAATTATGGGGATAAGAAATATTGATATGAGTTTTAATATTTTCTTAGCTCACCAAACGCAAGCAAGCGTAAAGCACCGACTTCAGTGACAGTTACCCGGATGAGCCTGTGTTGTCAGTTTTTACAGGTTGTTATCGGGGAATAAAATCCCGCTGGATGGTGCGATTGACCAATCAGAATCAAGTATTCCACAGACTTAACTTCCCCTCCCTCTTGAAACGTTTCTTCTCTTCTCTGATGATGTGTTTACTGGCATGAGGGCGGGACAACCTGTCACTCACATGAAATCCACCAATAGCAAACCACAACCATCCAATCAATTCCCCATGGACAAAATCAAGTCCCGGCCTAAATGTGTTTCTTGTTCGAGAAGCTTTCATTCAGAAATCCGTCACAATATGCAAGAAAAGACTATCGTAACGTTCGTATCTATCTTGTAATGGATCTCATTACCAGTTGGCTCAGATCTACAAATTCTTTAGCTTAAGCCGAGCTCAGACTATAGGTGTTTCTGGCTGATTTATGTCTGATTTACCCCTCCCGACATCCAGAGAAAAAAATTAAATCCAGGGCATCGTTTGGTTCCGATGTTCGGCCCAGGTTATCTGATAATGTTCGGCATTTTCAGATCAAACCTTAAACCTCCCGATCTGCTCGCGGACACACCGGGGCCGTCCCGATTTGATCAAACATGTTTGATGTTTAGGACTTTAAATCAGGATGATTACGTCAGTACTTCCACAATAGCCAATGAGAGACGCATCTATAAGGAGACAATGATGCAACCAGCTTTCACAATCAGTTAAAGCCACACCGCGGAACTTTTGCGGGCGCTAGGGGCACTAGACCTGGAACTTTCACGTCTAGCGCCCCTAGAGGCCACAAGCGCCGCAGCACTGTCGCAAAAGTCTAGAAGACAGTATATCAGAGCCTATGGTCACGTGACGGCCGTAAAGCGATACGTTCTCCAGGTCACATGACCTGTTCAACGACGGTCCGTCTCCTCCAAACTTACATAGGCGGTATTTCAAGAGGGCAGCCCCGCTCGGAGCATTAATAGTGTCAAACGCTGTATATTGGCCTGAGGAATCATTTAAAATAACTCGTATGCGTCAACTCTTTAGGTCACAAAGTCCACGGTGTGGCTTTAAGATTTTAAAACTCCTGTAGTTTGAGCCCGGCTTTAGTCATAAATGGCTCCATCTGGACTATACGTGGCACTTGCTCTGACACGGGTCTCTTCCAGCTCGAGCTGGGTCTTCTTTACCCCGTGTCCTTTGGGAATCTGTTTGCATTGAACGAATGACATTTTCGTCCTGTGTTTTCGGGGTCATCTTGCTCTCTGTTTGCCTGCCCTAACTTTGTGACATGGATGATTTTGCAATCTTTTTTTATCTGATTAGATCCAGAAAGCATCCGTTAAAGATGACACTCTTTGGGAAAAAGAGATAAAATGGCCCATTATAACGCGATAAAGCTTGCACTTATGTTGTTATAAACCTTGACTTCACAAAGTTCAGGTTATCAATATTCTTTCTCCTCAATTTTTCCAGTTTTTCACCATTTTGTTTTTTGTCTGTCCTCAGCAATATTCCAGATCATTCAGAGCATTCGAATGGGCATGTAAAGAGGACCAATGTTGTCTCAACTCTCCACTCCTTGCCACTTCCACATACTGCACCCCAACTTTGCCAAGGAACTTTTCTGAAAGGCTTTTTGTTGATTTAATTGATTTTTCTTCTTCTGTGAGGTGCAACGATCCTGTCATTCCTCTCTGGTGCCTTTTTAATGAAGAAAAAAATCAAAAAGCCATAAAATTGCATTCCGATCAATTGTAATGTTATCTTTTGTCAATCTATACTTTGATGTAATGTGAAAATCTTGATGTTGCAAGGAGTGATGTGATTTGTAAAGCCTGACTTCTCGATCATTCCTGAAATAATTGTGCAAAAGTGGTTTAATGTTATTATTTGGGCCCCCAAAACAGTCAACCATTTTGTGGTTTCCACAGGATATTACGAATGAAAAGCCAGTCAGCTCATCTAAATCACACCTCGTATTACTTTTCTTTAACTTGTTTTCTTAGTAATTTAATAGCTGCCTCCTTTCTTCCAGAATATGAAATTTCAGCCTGAATAATGTAATTCTCTGGCACATTGTGGTTCTCTTTACTGTAATAAAATGAGTTTTTCTCAGATGATGTTATAGTCATGTGTCATGATAGCATAATGGAGGAAGAGAAACAAAGAGCTGGATGTAAAATAAAATGTAAATGTTGGGTACCAGACAGTTAACGGCACCCATTGACTTCCATAGTAGAAAAAAAAAAAAAATACCATTGAAGTCAATGCGTGCTGTCGACTATTCTTCAGAAATATCTTCTTTTGTGTTCAACAGAAGAAAGAAACTCATACAGGTTTAGAGCAACTTGAGGGTGAGTCATTTTTAGGTGAATTATCCCTTTAAGAAATACTTGAATTTCAGTGTGGAACAAATTCTGCTTCAACACAAGTAACATTTTATAAGTGTTTGTAAAAATTAAAATGTTCAGTACTGAAAGACCGTTGTATTTAATTATAGAAGCAATATTATTTTACTGTTCATGAACATGGTATCATGCTGTTCTTCTCTCCCTTCTAGTAAAGCATCCAGACAGTATAAATAAGGCAATCTTCAGTGTGGCTTCTGATTGCTAGTTCTTGTTCATTTAAAGAAATCCTTCAGTTGTGACTTAATGATACCAGAAAGAAGAGAGATAGGTTGTTAAAGGAGAAGTTCACTTTTAAAATGAAAATTCTGTCATCATATAATCACCCTTATGTTGTTTCAAACCTGTATGAATTTATTTCTTCTGCTGAACAGAAAGGAAGATATTTAGAAGACTATCAGTAACCAGGCAGTTTTTGGGTCCCATTGACTTCCATAGTATATTTTTTTCCTACTATGGAAGTCAATGGGACCCAAAAACTGCCTGGTTACTGATATTCTTCTAAATATCTTCCTTTCTGTTCAGCAAAAGAAAGAAATTTGAAACAACATGAGGGTGATTATATGATGACAGAATTTTCATTTTAAAAATGAAGTTCTCCTTTAAAGTCCGCATAGTCAATAATTGTATCCCTTAAAACTCATCTTCAATCACCAAAATTACATTTAAAAGTTTTTTCCTTGGAATTATTCATGCCTTAAAATAGCTTGAACGTATCTCTACACCCTTGCCTCATTTAGTATACGCGGTTCTTTGAATATGCAAATTAGCCCCGCCTCCACTCACTCCAGCTCAGAGATCCACTCGTTGACGATCACACATTTGATTGGTTGCAGGCGATTTCAACCCACTTTTTTTAGACTGTCTTTGGTTCACTGCAGTTTTAAGTATACATATAAATACACATCAATTGTGGTTTTGCACATGGTTTGATATATTAAAACACCACATAGACATATTTACATTAAAAACTTGTTTTGCACCAATGGTTAAATAGTTTAACATTAAAGTTCTTTTTTAATTATCAGGACTGTCGAAACTGTTCAGGATTGGTAAAGTATAATACAACATAAAATATTAAGGATACATTAAACAGATAGGCCTAAACATTAACCCGTAGTTCAGTTTTGGACGCTACTCGAGTCTCCGCAAGGTGGCGCTACGGACCCATCAGTTCTCTATTACTTTCATTGGCCACGAAGAAGAGCGGAGCCGCCCGCTGTTGTCAGAGATGTTGCTGTGGAGACCTGAAGTTTACGATTCAGGCAAGACAAACAATTAATTAATTTTCTTATTAACAGCTAACAGTCACCAACTCAAGTCATTAGCTCCGTATATCCGAGTATGAAAACCTTTGGTCAAACCTAAGCGAAATAACGCTGGTAACTGCAGTCTGTGAATGTGTCCCCTCACATTAGCAGGTTAGTTCAATGTTTGAACAGTTACACTGACACAACACAAATGTAATTTCGTCTCAGATGTGTAACGTTTGCGTGTCTGTTTTGCATGAGGACCAGATTTTCCAGCTAGCCGGGTAAGCTGGGGAAAGATGATCATATTTCCATCTCTTGATTATCATATGGCACAATATCTCACCTCCTCAGCACGTTTAATGAACAGCTGTTCTCTTCTCATTCCATCTGGATATCAACATTTGTGTGATTTATTTATTTAAAAGGCGCCTTTAATAAAAAGCATTATTATTATTAATAGCAATCTGTTAAAAAAAAACAGGTCTCAAGTTAATTTAGAAAATGTATAGAAAAACATAGTATTATAGTTGAATAGCATATGTTTTTCTGTCTACTTGTTAATGAAGTAGACACATTAATAAATTATGGACACATTAATGAAGATTTTAGAGTATTTTTAATATTATTATTATTATTTTCAAGTGAAAAGATTACCATCAGGCCATTTGGGTAAAATTATATTTAATAATTCCACAAATTAGATGTACAACTCAGACAACTTTGCTTTTCATTACAACCTATTGAGTGAAATCCTTCAATCTGAATTCATTGTGTTGCTACACTGAAAAATACAGAATCGGTCAAAAGTTTGAAAACATTAAGATGTTTTTGAAAGAAGTTTTTTTTTGCATGTTTAAATTGTTTTGTGGAAACCGTGATTCATTTTTTTCTGGAATCTTTGTTGAATAGAAAGGTAAAAAGAACAGAATTTAGGCTATTTAAAATAGAAGTAAATTGTAACATTATAAATGTGTTAACTGTCTCTTTTGATCAAGTTAATTCATCCTTGCTGAATAAAAGTATATATTGTTTTCACATATTAATTACCCCAAACCTTTGAATGGTAGTGTATCATGGTTTCCACGTAATTAAAAAAAAAAATAAAATAATCAGCAGCACATCTAGTCAAGTCAAGTCAAGTCAACTTTATTTATATAGCGCTTTTCACAATACAGATTGTATCAAAGCAGCTTCACAGTATTAAATAAAATAGTACATCAGTGTTTGTTTCTGGTGTAAAACATCCACGTTTGGTAATGCAGATCAATAGCACTGTTGAATCGATTAATCAATTTAAGCATCCCCAACTGAGCAAGCCAAAGGCAACAGTGGCAAGGAACCGAAAAACTCCATCAGGTGACCTAATGGAGAAAAAAAAAACCTTGGGAGAACCCAGGCTCAGTCGGGGGCCAGTTCTCCTCTGGCGTTTATGAAGTAGAGACCGGATTTAACTGTAAGATTAAAATATTATATGAATGCCTGGCTGAAGAGATGCGTCTTTAATCTAGTTTTAAACTGGGAGAGCGAATCTGAGCAACGAACAGTATCAGGAAGGCTATTCCAGAGTTTTGGTGCTAAATGTGAAAATGCTCTCCCTCCTTTGGTGGTATTATTGATAATAATAATGAATGTTTCTTGAGCAGCAAATCCTCATATTAGAATGATTTCTGAAGGATCATGTGACACTGAAGACTGGAGTAATGATGCTGAAAATTCAGCTTTGATCACAGGAATAAATATATTTTAAAACATTAAAACAGAAAACAGTTATTTGAAATTGTAATAATATTTCACAATCTGTTTTTACTGTATTTTTGATCATGGTAGTGTGATCACATTTTGACTGGTAGTGTGTGTGTGTGTGTGTGTGTGTGTTTGTGTGTGTGTGTGTGTGTGTGTGTGTGTGTGTGTGTGTGTGTGTGTGTGTGTGTGTGTGTGTGTGTGTCATAACCATCGTAATTTCCCCATTCTTGGACAAATAAAGGTTTCTTTCTTCTTCTTCTATATATATATTGGGGATGCACCGGTATGACATTTTTGGCCGATAACCGATAATTCTTTATATTTGAAAGCAGATAACCGATAATTCTTTATATTTGAAAGCAGATAACCGATAATTCTTTATATTTGATAGCAGATAACCGATAATTCTTTATATTTGATAGCAGATAACCGATAATTCTTTATATTTGATAGCAGATAACCGATAATTCTTTATATTTGAAAGCAGATAACCGATAATTCTTTATATTTGAAAGCAGATAACCGATAATTCTTTTTATTTGATAGCAGATAACCGATAGCCTAATTCTTTTTATTTGATAGCAGATAACCGATAGCCTAATTCTTTATATTTGAAAGCAGATAACCGATAATTCTTTATATTTGAAAGCAGATAACCGATAATTCTTTATATTTGATAGCAGATAACCGATAATTCTTTATATTTGATAGCAGATAACCGATAATTCTTTATATTTGAAAGCAGATAACCGATAATTCTTTATATTTGATAGCAGATAACCGATAGCCTAATTCTTTATATTTGAAAGCAGATAACCGATAATTCTTTATATTTGAAAGGAGATAACCGATAATTCTTTATATTTGATAGCAGATAACCGATAGCCTAATTCTTTATATTTGAAAGCAGATAACCGATAATTCTCTATATTTGATAGCAGATAACCGATAATTCTCTATATTTGATAGCAGATAACCGATAATTCTCTATATTTGATAGCAGATAACCGATAATTCTTTATATTTGAAAGCAGATAACCGATAATTCTCTATATTTGATAGCAGATAACCGATTTTTTGGCCAATGAATTTAAATCCAATTTTTTTAATATAATTTTTGAGAACCTGATTACAAAACAAGTCTCACCACTAGAAGCTATGTCCCAAGGACACAATTATAATATATTATAATTATAATTTTATGTAGCCTATATGAAAGACTTGTTCTGCACATGTTGCACTTAACTGTATTTTCCTTTTTTGAATTGATTTCAATCATATTTCAACCAATTCAAAACCGTCATGATGAACAGTCTGAAGTGTCTCAGCGGAAGGAAAGAATCCATTAATTATCGGCTTTAATATATCGGCCACATTTTCTTATCAGGCCGATAACAATAACATTAAAAATGAACATATGGGTCGATACCGATATGGTGGCTGTATGTAATTTGAACGTAACATGTAATTTATACATTCTGCAAAAGTTTGCCCAGGAGTGTTTATTGCTAAAGATAGTGGGGTAAATGTTTTTACATTTTGTGCTATGACGACTAAAATAACAAATGTTTCCCTCACCCTTTATTTCCCTTAAAGGATTAGTTCACTTTAAAATGAAAATTAGCCCATGATTTACTCCCCCTCAAGCCATCCTCGGTGTATATGACATTCTTCTTTCAGACGAGTACAATCGGAGTTATGTAAAACAATATACTGGCTCTTCCAAGCAAAAACATGCATCCATCCATCGTAAACAAACTCCAAACGGCTCCAGGCGGTTAATTAAGGTCTTCTGAAGAAAAAACGATGAGTTTGTGTAAGAAAAATATTAATATTTAGAACTTTTTAAAGTAAAATAACTAACTTCCTGAACATACGGATTCCACTTAAGTCTAAATGCAACTTATGCAAGTAATGCGTCATACTGCTGATATTTACGCTACACCATGACGCACCACGCTACTTCCGACGTCATCAATTTGGTAAGTTGCGCATTATTAGGGGCAAGAAGACTGCGTTTGGCCGGAAGTTAGTTATTTTACTTTAAAAAGTTTTACATATTAATATTTTTCTTACTCATCGTTTTGCTTCAGAAGGCCTTTATTAACCCCCAGGAGCCGTTTGGAGCTTGTTTATGATGGATGGATGCATGTTTTTGAGCTTCAATCTATTGGTTGCAATCCACTCCTATTATAAAACCTGGAAGAGCCAGGATATTTTTTAATATAACTTCGATTGTATTCGTCTGAAAGAAGAAAGTCATATACACCTAGGATGGCTTGAGGGCGAGTAAATCATGGGCTAATTTTCATTTTAAAGTGAACTACTCCTTTAATAACACATTGACTGATGTGTAATGACCCTCTACATGCTAGACGTATATCCAAATATGTCACAATCTAAAAGTAAACGCACATTGTTCTTGCATATTCCCCCATCTTACCCTACACAGGTGTTCAGTACAGGTGTTTGAATGTTCATCACTGAAGTTCTCATGTGTTTATTTCTTGTCTTTGCACCTAAAGGCTTTATACGATGTCTTCGTCACTGACTGGTGTTTAGAGACACTCTCCAGCCCAGTCTACGCTCGCGATGCTGCAAGCCGAGACCCTCCAACTGCTGTGCCTCACAGCCTCCAGCGGGGTCCCTCTCTTCTCACGCGGCTCCACCAAGCAGCTTCCCTTTTCCATCGTCGGCTCCCTAAACGGCGTCCATATGTTCGGCGCGGGCCACGGGGCTCAGCTATCGAGCTGCGAGACGGATCGGGGCAGCCGTGTGGTTTGGGAGGTCTTCCAGGAGAGCCTGATGCTGATCGCGGTGAGTGGCGGCGGGGGCTCCGGCGTCAGCGAGCTGCAGTTGCGCCGCCTGCTGGAGAACGTGTGGAACTGCATGGTCTTGGTCCTGGGACAGGACGAGCTGGCGAACATACGCAACGTGGAGCGGTTAAAGCGGGAGCTGCGCTCTTGCTACCGCCTGTTCGACTTGCTCTTGGACCGCGTCAATGACGAGCAGGGCTTTATGGGAGATCTGACGCAATGCGCCGACTGCTTGGTTCCCTCCACCTCCGCCTTGCTTCAGGACGCCCTGGACTCCTTCGCCCAAGCGGCGGAGAGCGAGTTCGGCTGCCTGCTAGTGCGCGGGCGTGTGGCTCAGGCCACGGAGAAGTGGTGGTCTCGACTGACTTCCCAGGAAGTTGTTGTGCTGTCAATCCTGGTGCACTCACTTTCTAATGCATCTTCGTGTGACTACCCGGTCTTCCTGCCCCAGGGGAGTCCCACCGTCGCCATTCGCTTGCTCGGTTTCCAACTCCTCCCCGGGGTTCACGTGTGCGTCCTCTGTGGCCCCAAACCCTCTTTGTACAAGGCGGAGAATGAGCTTGTTAGTCGTTTTTGGTCCACTTTGGTGGAGAATCTACGCAGTTGTTTGGAGCAGGCCGACCGATCCACTCTTCCTCCGTCTGTGAGCCTTCGCTGGGACGTCCAGGCTCTTCTGCTCATCAACCGCGAGTCTCGACGCGCTGTCACCGTCTGCCCTCGGGTCCGTGGCGGAGCTCCAGCGGAGGCTACGCCTCTCCTTTCATCAGGAAGGCGCTTGGAGCTCCTTCGGCTTTTTTACACTTTTGCCGTGACTCGATATTTTACCTCGCAGGAGACATCAGTCTCGTCAGCCTCGCAGGATTTTTCTCAGGGATTTACCCACGTCCCAGTGCAGTGCTACCTTGTGACTGAGGAGTGTAAGTGTTACGGCCTGCAGAGTCCCCAACACCAGCTCTTCCTCCTCATGGATCTCTCTGTGCCGACGTTTGCCTTGCGTACTGTCGCTACACAGACTCTCTCAGCGATTACTTCAGCGACTGCTTTTTAAGACCTCGCTTTGCTCCTGTATGGGTCACTTAACCGGGCACCAACGGATCTGGCATTAAAGGGGAAAACTCTTCAAAAAATTAAAATGCTGTCATTGTTTTCTCACCCACGTCGTTGCATAACCTGTTTGACTTTGTTTCTCCTGTGAAATGCTAAAGAAGATATATTTTTTATCCGAAACAACATTGAATCCCATTGACTTTAATTGTACCCCACCAAAACATTTTGCCAGATATCTTATTTTGTTTTTCACAGAAGTAAGAAAGACATACAGGTTTGGGACAAAATGAGTAAATGATGACAGAATTTTCATTTTTGGATGAACTATCCCTTTAACTTTATGGTTAAGCTTGTGAATTTATTTGGTTACACTTTACAACAGGGGTCAATTTTTTAGCATTAAACTAACCATGAATAGTCCTTTTTTTATTAATATTGGTTAATCCAATGATCATTATAATGCTAGAATGTTCATTTCTGCATCTACTAATACTTTGAACAATAATTAACAGTGAACAATAGCAGATTTGTAGATGAATACTAAGCTAGATTAATACATACTGTAAAAGTGTTCATTGTTAATGAATGTTTGTTCACAATAAAATAACTTTAAGATGTTAAATGAACAATAGCAGATTTATAAATTAACCTTGATTAATACAGTGTATAATGTAGTTTGCATAATGCATTAATCTTAACAAATTGAACCTTATTTTAAGTGTTGCCAATATCATTTTATATTGTTACAGCGCAAACGTTTTTCCTTAAGAACTAGAGTAACAGGATTTAACCAAATGAGATTCTGTCAATCAAAATACGGAGCACTTATTAACTCTACTGTATGACTGTTTATGTGTAGCATTCACACTGTGAGACCAAATTCTACCTTTGATTTGTACTGAACATGAATGCATTTTTGAAAGCTGTGTATGTTAATATTCAATTAATGACACTGGTGAATAAATTAGTGTATTAGTGGTGTTAATGTTGATTAGTGATGTGAATAAATACATATTGTTTGAAATGCATCTTTAGATTTTTGCTTTTTGGAAATAAAATCATTCTGCGTTCTAGCATTAAATCTGCTTTTACTATTTTTATGATCCACAGTCAGATTTATGAATTCTTTTTTTTAAGTCAGTGTATCTCTTTGTAACCACTCCCTCTGCTGGCCAGTCTTATTATGTTCCAAAAAACAGTTCTGGATATGTGTTTTAAGAAGTGTAAGGACCACCTGTCGGTCCAACGGCAGAATCCAGAGTGTTCCACGTACAAGACAAACACATTCAGCATAGTCTCACATGTTACTTGAAACTGCTGAAAAATTCCAGTGTTACAGTTATTTTACAGAAGTCACACGGCCTAGAATGCATAACATCTACAACCTTTAACCTAAGTATACTGTTGCACACAACACTTACAGTAAAGCAGTCGTGTGTTTTAAAAATAAACTAAACTAGCGTACATGTAAAGCACAAACAGCTATAATGTGTGTTCTATGAGATAAGCACAATGTGTTTAATATTACAAATTTGAAAATACAAAGAAATGCATACTTGACAGCAGAGACACACACAGTGGTTTGTGAGTTCTGACTCAAGTCAGCTTTATTTATACAGCGCTTTTTACAATAAAGATTGTTGCAAAGCAGCTTTACAGTGATAACAGGAAAATAACGCAACATTGTTTGTTTCGGCTGTAGATCTAGAAGAAAATAGTGTCATAGTCCAAGTAAGTTTAGTGATAGTTAATTTTTGTCGTAAAAAAAGTTTAATTAATTTTGTTGATTTGTATATAGGCGCTCATCGTCCAGCTCAGTTCAGTTCTCATATAATAGTGTCAATGCAGGCAGGTCAATAAAATTGTTGAATATTAAAGGTATAGCGGAGGATCTTTCCGAATTTTAGATAAGACCCGCCCTCTCCACTTTTTGAAAAGTTTGATTGATTCACCAGAATGATTGACAATTAGGAGGACCAATATTATAGGTGATCCACCCGGAAGTAAAAAATCCTCCGCTATACCTTTAAGTGTCCCCAACTAAGCAAGCCAGAGGCGGCAGTGGCAAGCAACCCAAACTCCATTAGGTGAGAGAATGGAGAAACACACCTTGGGAGAAATGTGCCCCAAAGGCTTGCACCTGGTTTTGGGGGGGGAGGAGACAATGTTATCAGATATCTTGAAGGGACACCAACACCTTCAACAGCAGAACACAATTCTCCTTTCAATCTTTCTCATAAGTGACTGCGGTGAAATTGAAACCATTTTACCAATCGCACTGGGACATTTCAAATGATACCAAACATGAAAGGGAAAAAACTAACGATTCACAAGATACATCATGTGTCATCAACATTCTTAGTGAACTTTCAGTGACTTGAGTCAGGGGGAAAGAAGAGGGGGATGCATAATGCAAAGTGGTGTCCTACACTCTTTCTTTGAGATCTTTTCTCCAGATTGTTTTATTGCAGGGTGTTTTATCTTGTGTTCCGTCTTGGCAGGAAAACCAGTCTTACGCAAGAGTGAGTGGACAAAGAAGACGTACTTAAACGCTGTATAAGCAGGTTAAATAAAGACAGCATTTTGGCTGTGAGTGTAATGCATGAGCATTTTAGCCAATTAATAGTATATTTATATCTGTTTTAAATATAAATAGCATTGTACAACCTGCACAAAAGTTAACCAGCATTACACCCAACAATTGAGAAACTAAAAAAAGAGATAATGACAAAGTAAAGTTGAATATGCGTGAAGTGTAAAAAGCATATTTGTTTTCATTGGATGTAGTTAAGAATAGAAATCCATGGTTTCTGCAACTAAGCTTTTCTCATAAAATTCTCATTTTAGTCTTACAGTCCTTGTTCTTTTGTTCACATATAAGTAACCAATAACAAAATAAACTGCAGTTGGCAGAGAACTATTCCAGAAACACTCCCGCAGTCAACGGTCAATCTTCACTAAGCTGAAATATCCTTGCAGTGCAGTCAACAAGCTCTAAAAATAGCACAAAAAAAATTAAGCCATGTTTTATATCACTATTCAGCCACACCCAGTCTCATTATCTTTGCTTAAAAGAAATAATCCGGGTTCAAAACCAGATGAGATCTGTGACATGCCTCAGTTTGCAAAGACAATGTGTTGATAGAAATGTATTTACAATGGAAGTCTATGGGGCCTCTGTACTGTCAGCTGCCTATAGCCCTCGTCTCACTAAAACAAGTTTGAGGATTAGTCTACTCTAGTGGAATAAAAGCAGCAGGCATTGCCTTGTGTCCTTAACTTACACTATATATATATATATATTGCTTCAACTTCATCTTAATCTTTATTAGCCTCATGAGTGCTTGTAATAAAGATAATTACAGATTATATATTGCATTTAAAGAAATAGTTCACCCAAAAATCTTATCTCTAAGCCAGTGCATTGGATAAGATAATGTCTACAAGTACATATGTATAGGCCTACATGCAATTAAGACACACTTATATTGAAGAGCTGTGCTACTATTTACCAATTCACCCTGTTTGAAATGAGTCACGCCACTTTGATTAATATTATCAGAACACACTGTTGTGACTTAACCCAAATTGGCATCAAAGAGGAACAAAAAATAGCTGAGTCCACATTGATCTTTGGCAATTGAGAATAAATAATGTACCTCATATGCACAATTTCTATGGATGACCTTTTAAGAGCAGTTCACACTGGAGTAATGAGGAAATGACAAAGATCAGGACTGATTTGTTCTGTGTTTTATGCTGAATATGGTTGGTCACATGTTTCTAAGCTAAGATGCAACCTAATGACATTATTTGCTTGTCACTGTCATGTTTTTATGACTGCAATATGACTTGTGTGTGTTCTTTTGACTAATCATTGAACTCTGGAAATGACAGGATGACATGTCTGAATGTAGCTGGGTTACATTGTTTAGCCAAATCAATCTATCAGCTACTGTAGAAAACTTGCTGCCTTAAATTGAAAATCAACTTGGCTGTGTAAGTCATTTCAATTTAAATTATATTAAACTGACTTTAAATACTAGTTGAATCTTGTATATCTTAAAAAATAACATTTAAAATGGCTTAAATCGATCTATCACATAAATATATTAAAGTCCCCCTGTAGTCAATAATTTTATCCCTTAAAACTCATCTTTGATCACCAAAATTACATTTTATTTTTTTTTTCCTTGAAAAAACAAACAAAACATCTTTATGCCTCAAAATAGCTTGAATGTAACTCTACACCCTTGCCTCATTTATCATTGGGGTTCAATGAATATCCAAATTAGCCCAGCCTCCACTCACTCACACCAGCTCAGAGATCCACTCGTTGTCGATCACACGTTGATCTGATTGGTTACAAGTTTGTGACGTCAGAAACACCAGCGATTTCAAACTGCATTTTTGAGACTGTTTTTTGTTCACTGCAGTTTTAATGAGAAAGTACTCAGCAATGGTGTTGACTTAAGAATTTGCTGTTGACTTAAATCATATTAAAAACACCACATAGACATATAAACAACATTAAAAACTGGATTTTCACCACAGGGGGACTTTAACATAGTAAGAAAGATTTGAACTGCATGCACTGTAAAAAGGAGATCAGTAAGTCATGGCAACATATGATTTTACGTTAACCCATCAAAATATTTTTTTTTATTTTTTTTTAAATGTTTAAATTACTTAGCAAATTTGATTACAGGCTACTTATACATTTAATAACATTGGACTTTTAAACCTTATAGCTACCAGCCCATGATATTCCCCTCTTTAACTTCCACCCCCCTCTCCCATATTATAATAAGTGATTTAATAATGAACAACATGCTGCCTGGAACAGCATGGTCTCTGAATCACATGACAACTGATTAGACTTAGCATCCTTCCTTTTCAAGTCTCACATAGCTTTCTCCTTTTGCTCTACTATTTCCTCAAGTTTGCCAGTTCCTTTTGCGGAACTATTCCTTTTAACTATCACTATGTAATGTGATCGCACTGCTTGTTAATCTCTCATGCAAGACACAAACTGTGCCTAGTCAACATGGGAGGAGCTGGCGTGCTTTATTCTCAGTTATTGTATCAATGGGAGGAGGTTCACTCACTCTGCATGGAAGTTTTATACTGGTCTGGTCAAAGTTTGGAGCTGCTTCAGACACTTCACACTGGTTTATCGTTGCAGTCTGTCGTCTCGGCAACCCAAGAGGCTTCCCTTTTCTACACTTCTGGTGCGTAATACAGTCTGGAGGAGGTACTGGCTATAAAACACCCCATTTAAAAAGGGGTGGCAGTCATGGAAAAGATAATGGGAACACTGAATATAGGACTGTTTATGAGCCCCGTAGATAAAAAAGAAAAAGAAAAAAAAAAAAAAAAGAGGCGTGGGTATTTAGTGGGGGCCAGCAATGCGTGTACTTATGAAATCTTGAACTATCTGATGCAGTCCAAAGGTCGTCGCGAGTAGATCTTTGAAGGTTTTACTACGCGCATAACAGCGAAACCTGCGCGGAAAACCAAAGTTTAAGAACCCAAATTTAAGTTCTACCTCTTAATCTTGTTGTGCTTTACCTGTTAGTAAAATGTTTTCTAATAGAAGCGTGAGGGTTTTGAAATTGGGAAGATGTGAGGGTTACCCCAAGGTTCCAAACTGGGTCCTGAACCTTTCCCCACTGCCTACCCTTTCTTCTCCCCATAGGGATATTTCTGCTTCCCCGGCGGCTCAAAGCGAACATCTACAGCAGAAAATGTCCGAAAATGGAGCGTTACCCCATCGAGGCAGAGTGCTCACCGTTGAGACCATGAACCCCAATGTGAAGAAGGTTGACTACGCGGTCCGCGGGCCAATAGTTCAGCGAGCGCTGCAGATCGAGAAGGAGCTGAAGGAGGTATGAACACTATTTGTTTCATCTTCGCAAAACGTTATGCATTAAACTAAAGTTTATGTTACGTCGGGCTTTTCAATTCTGCTAACATCCAGTAATTTTCTTGCGCATAGTTTAGAAGCAAGACCGTATAACTAGATGTTTATGCGACCTTCGCTCTGAAGGGAAAACAAGTCGGTGAACTGATGCTGTCCTGTTAAATTTGTTTAAAAAGTGTGTTTTTCCCATTATCTGAATTTGCTGAATTTATTTGTTTTTGTTGTCAGGCATATAGCCTACATAATGTTTTTTTTAAACCTTGGCTATTTCTGACCCATTTACGGGACTGTTTACTTATGTGCAACGCCCCGACAACTACACGAATAATAATAATAAAAAAATTAACATTTTACCTCGTAAGGTGTATTTTAGGTTACTTGACAAAACAGTGCATTCTGAACTGCCCAGATTAGTCCTTCATACATATTTCTATACTGAAAAAATGTCAGTTTTACTTTTGTAGTGATCTTTTCTGTTGCAGACACTTAAAAGTAGGTTGAAATTCAAGTTGAAAGATTTGATTATCCAATGACAAAATGAGGAAGGAAAAAAAGTCCATCTCTAAGTCACATTAAGGCACTTTTATTGAAAGGCTGTGCTTCTATTTACCTATTCATCCTGTTTGTCAGTTCATCCCTGTTTCTCAGTCAATTTTCTAGGTCAGTGTTTGTAAAGCAGACTGTCATCACTCATTAGTAGATAAAGTCCACTCTTTGTTGCTCATTTAGTTATTTTGGCTAGGCATCTCATAGCAATCCTCATTTCTTTTGCACATATGAGTGATGCTCAGAGCAGTAGTAGTTAACTCTGAGGTCATGCCCTTGATGTCAGCACTGATTGTCATGGGAACAGAGAGCATCTCTGTTTGTCAAGTCTTTACCTCTCTCTTTAAATTGGTGGCTGCTAAGCAAGAGACCTTCCAAGAACTAACGCAAATGGAAATTATATTAGATGTCAAACATCTGTTGCCATACAGTTGCAAAACAACATCTGACGTTGGATTTCGACATATTTACATCCAGATTACATTTATGCATGTGCACTTTTTACTCTTTTGTTTTACCATTGTCTCAGAGCCTGTGACTTTCAGTCATAAACAATGAAAATGCATTATAAAAGCAATAATTACGTTAATACTTACTATAGGTTTAGGGTAGTTAAGGTGAGTTGCATGTAATTATGCATACTAATATACTAATATACATACTACTCCAAAAAAAAGTTCATGCCTTCAATTTTTAAGTACAATCAACTTTGATGTTTAAGTAATTTCAATTTAAATTGCATTAAGCTGACTTAGAAAATTGAGTTAAAGCTATGTAAAAATATATGTTGTCATAACTTATTGATCATATGATATTTTACAGTGTATAGTAACTATGTAACAAGGACACTGTAAACACTTATAATAATTTAAACAAACTGTGAAACAAGTACAAAACTGTCATTTCCATAATTACTATAAATTCGCCACAAAGCCACAAGGCATTTGCTAAGATGCAAGGCTTCCAGCGATCACAGTGACAACATTCACACACACTGCTAGAGACCGCAGGAACAATGAGTATTAAGGGTGCCCATGGCAGTTAAATTGTGAAATAATTTAATAATAACATCCTCTCATTGCTGTGATAAAAAAAAACTGTGCAAGAATGCAACCATCAGCACTATCTTCTGGGGGATTTCTTGATCTAGGAAAGAATATGCACTCTGTTTTCGACTTGGCACCTGTATTTAGGTCTTGTGGTTTTAGGTTTCTGGGAAAGACACGCATAACAAAGGTGGCCTTCACCTAGTACTGTACAAATCTCTCTTTCTCTTCCTGTTTACTTTCTTTCATTTACTTGTCTTACAGCTCTAATATACTCAATATAATTCTATACTTCTCTTTTGTCTCTTTTCGTCTTTCTCTCAGCTCAAGTTCTATTGGTATGTAAAATATAACAGTATTGCAAAAGCATGTCTTACATAGTATCCATGCAGTTACAAAGTACAATGAACTTATGTCAGAGGTGGCCTTCGAAGTGCACTGTCCTGCATTGTTCAGCTCCAACTCTAATAAATCACACATGAACATAATCTAACCAACGTCCGCAGGATTATTGAAAATCACATACAGGTCTGTTTGCATCGGTTAGAGATAAACTCTGCGGGACAGTGGACCTCGAGCGCATACATAGTCCACCTGACATACATAGTACACAATATTACGTTTATAAATGATTATTTGGTGAAGTAAAGTCCAAAGATGAGGTCACACAAACGTGTCTGGAGCAAGAGAGCGAGTGTATAATTATATAGAATTGACATTCATTCAATAAAAAACTCATTAACGACCTTACTGTAAATTATTTGCATTTGTTCTTAAAATGACTAATTTAGGTTAAACTAAGGGTTAAATGAAATGTTGAGCCTTTTTAAAATAGAATGTGTTAGTTTTGTGTCCATCTGTGTTCTACTCCTAAAAGTTGATGTAACATTTCGAATCTGCCTTTTCTGGGAATACTTTGATGACTCATCCTGTGCTAAACAAATTTTTTTGTCCAATCAGATGCTTGCTAGAATAGATATTCACTGATAGCATGTTAGTGTGTGTCATGAACATTTGCGGGGTGGACGATGGCCAATATAATACAAATCCATCCATCCATCCATTCATCCGTCCATCCATCTGTCTGTCCCTATATCCATGTCTATCTATCTGTCTGTCTGCCTGTCTCCATTCATGTCTACTTATATGTCCCTCTATCCATCCATTGTGGAATTACATTTAAGAATCTGTTTAAGATCTGCTGATCATCTTACATCCTTACATAACATCACATGGAAAACTAAAGGGAAGTACATTGAATTTAGCATTTAAGGTAAAGATGATGACATCAGATGAATCATTCGGTTAAGCACAGATTTTAGCAAGAGGTTCCTGTCAGTCCTGTTCTCTTTATTGTAAGAAATTAGTCAGATTACTGAGACTCTCACCTTTTGTCTTTAATGGCTCTTGGAGTCTCTGTCCCATTCTTTGAATAGTTATGCTGATTGGGTTAGGAGAGGTAACACTCTAGCACAATCTTTTATGTAGATGCTGCTATAAATCTGTAATGCTGATCATCAGACACATGTTGACTGAATGAAAGGCAGTTATTTGATAATGCATTGAAAGACCAGCTGTAATATCTGCAGGAATGCTGAGTGAAACCTGACCCACTGTCCCTCACGCTTCATACTGTGAAAGTCAGCGTGACTCAGTTCTACAGTTCTGAAAGCCTCTTTTTAACACAAACCATCCACCCTCTGCTCAAACAGGATTAAAGGTTGTCATTCATTTATGGGCGGTAGTCACACCGCTTTCTCTGATTGGCTCCCATTTAGAATCGTCTCTCCTTCCCGACCAATAGGTGAAGGGTTGGGAAATAAAACTGGGTATTTTTGGGGGGAGAGGGAGTTTATGGTAGATGCATTTGGTTCTATTGGACAGAGACTCTAGTGAGAAACAGATGTGCAGCTTGCAATCCAGTCCCGTCCGTACCAACTACTGGGAGCCCCGCTGTTGTTTGTTGAATTCCAGACAGCTGGAGCCTGAGGGACAAGATGACATGTGAGACAATGAAAGAGCTGTAATCAAGTGCATACACTGAGTGTATATATTCTTCCCACACATATAACGTGCAGGAAATTTTGCAAGAAAGGCTTTTCTGTCATGACGACTCTCGGAGTGTTTGGTCTGGTAATGGATATGACAATGTTGATATGTTTGATCTATAGATCTGCTACGCTGCTGCTGTTGCAGTGCAAGTACGGGACTTGCTACTACCAATACATACACAACACGCTGCTGTGAGCATGTAAGACCTGCTGCTGCACAATATAGCGTACATTAATTACCCATAGCAGATCTATACAGGTGGAGCTGGGGAAGGTGGAGGGTTTCTGAAGCGCACTGCACTGCTAAGGCAAATGCTACCCAAGTATTTGAAGGTTGAGAAGCGAGCTCATTGGCTACTGAAACGGCAAGAACCAATCAGCTATAGATAATGATGCGATTATGAACTATTAATGGAGCTATTAGCCTGTGCCATCTAGAGTTTCATGCTACAGCTTTGTATTTATGAAACAACAAAATATCGGTGTGTACTACTCAACTATTGTTAAGATGACTGTGAGGCTTGATTGAAGTGAAACATGCAGTGACATGCACACTCTTTTTATTCAGTGAATCTGACTGAATCCTTTCCATTTAAATGAATTATCATATGGATGTAAATTTAAACTCCTCCTCATGTAAGTTCGATTTCACAACAATCAAGTTTGTACTAATTTCAGTGGTCTGACAACCGCTATATATAAATAAATATATTTCAAATAAGTAACACAAGTTACTTTGTTTTGACTACCTCCTCGCCGGTACCCTTGTTGAGAGAAATTGTGAGTGAGTGGCAGTGCAGAGGCATTGTGTGTGTGAACATGATGGTTATTGTAGTTCTAGACTAATGTGAGCATACATTTACTCATTTGACTTGCACAAGACAGATTCAGTATTCTTGAAAATGAATAAA
Organism: Scardinius erythrophthalmus; assembly: GCF_964197995.2. NCBI lineage: Eukaryota > Metazoa > Chordata > Actinopteri > Cypriniformes > Leuciscidae > Scardinius > Scardinius erythrophthalmus. Next base: position 31,621,028 of record NC_138229.1, read on the forward strand.
AACAGTGAAATGCAAACTCAGAATATTCTGCAAACCTGCAATAATTAAATGTTAGATTATGCAAATATACTTTATGTATTTAATCTCACTTTATTAAACAATGTGTGCTGACCTTCAATGATCCAATTCAAGGATATCAATAAGCAAACATTACCTTGATAAAACATCACATTTCTATTTCATTTCTTTTTGCATGATATTCCCTCTTTTGTGATGTTCTTCTCCAACTTGTTTTCATTTCATGAGATCACCTTGTTTTCCCCTCATTACTCTGTGTTCAAAAGTGTCTTATTACCCCTCTTAGCTCTTGTGTATATATACATTGTCCTTGTGTTTCCATGGTTTATGGTCTGGTCTTTCTGGTTTCCTAGTTTCTCGTAATTTTGTTATTATATTTTAAAGTACCCCATTTGCATCCAACTCTCAGTCATTTAGGAGTTCCTGGCTCTCAGTTTATAACATGTTATGAGATTGGATTCATTCCACATTCCACATTCCTGCTGATCATGTATGTACCTGCTCTGGCTGCATTAGTACACTTTCATTTTTATGAGCAGGGATTTAAACACTTCCTATTGAAATGTTGCAACACTGACATAATAATAATATATAATCATTTTTATAACGCATACATTATTTATCTTGTTTGTAGAACAGCCCATTATTATCATCTCTAAGGTGTGTGATATATATTCTATCACTTATTGACACAAAATTCATGTTTTCACACATTTGTTACACACAGACTTGATAACTGCAGTAGTGTTTTAACTGATTTACCAAAGCACTCTATCAAACACTTATAGAGTTGAGAATGCAGCTGCAGAAATGCTGACTCATATAGACTGTCAGCTCTTTACTCCTTTACACAACCGACTGCAAGATCATGTTATTCATTTTTCAGTCCACTTTAGACATTCTAATTACTATACTTTGCAAGTACATGTCAACTAACTCTCATTAGAGTATTAGTTGACTTTCTGTTTAATATCTACTAACACTTTATTTTGATCCTCCCCTACAGACATTCTACTACCTATAGGAAAATTTGCAACTACATTTCCACTTATTCTACTAACCCGAACTAACAGTCTACTGACAGTCTACTAATACTCTAATGAGAGTTAGTTGACATGTACTTGCAAAGTTACTTATAGTAAAATGTCTGAAGTGGACCATCGAAATAAAGTGTTATTATATTATATTATATTATATTATATTATATTATATTATATTATATTATATTATATTATATTATATTATATTATATTATATTATATTATATTATATTATATTATATTATATTATATTATATTATATTATTATATAAAAGTTAATGGATTATCCATAAATTGTCAGTGCTCGGTTCTCTTTCATTGCTCAGGAAATGTAGTTTCATGTAAGCATCAACTGTCCCTCAGATGTTTCTTCTAAAAAAATAAAAATAGATGCACAATCCATACATCCACAAATGAGACTATTATATAAAGTCCATAGCAAAGCTCAGATAATTTGGTTTTGGAAGAATTTGATCAGTAATCTTCATACTGAAAACTCTGACTTTTATCACAGACATTGATATCTTTGCATATATGAGCGCAGTTTGAAATATAACAGGGATTTCGGCTTAAACTCTGCAGGAGGCACATATGGGGTTAAGTCTTCATTTGCTCTCCATTTAATCTCTTTGCTGTTTAGGAGCAACAATTGAGCTATTGAAGAGATCTCATTTCTGTCTGTTTCCCACACATTCACATTCAATGTTTGTATAGACTCTCACTCCATCTTTGATCAATGATTTCTTGAATCATTGATTTCTTGAATCATGTCCTTTATCAGGCAATCATTTTTTGTTGACAATCAGATGACAGTATAATAACATGTTTTATTATCTAACCCTGTCAGAACCACGTGTTCCACACCGGAGAGGACTGGACAGCATATGGAAAAACAAGGTGGTTGTGTGTTGCAATCAGCATGCAGTGAGAGCGATAGGGAGGTTGTTTGTGAGGCTTCAGCTGCACACTCTGTTAAAGTGCTTTTGAAATGAGTAAACAGAAAGAATGGGACACAGAAGAGGACTGGGTGAACCCCTGCCATCAGCAGGAACTGACCCTTGCTGCTTGTTTGTTCTCCATAAGGCATGGAAAGCACTGCAGCATTTTAACCCTCTGCTGATCAGTCAAAGTTAGGTTTAAATAAAGGTTTTGTCTCAAAACTCACCGACCAATCAGGTAGAGCTTTCATCATGAATATTAATGTCCCTCCCCCCAACCATTCAACTCACACCTAGGCCATATCATAGAGACTTGTGTGTGGGCACTTTTGACTTGGCCACCCATATCACCCTACCAACCACTTAGCAACTACTCTGAATTCCCTGGCAACCACTCAGAACACCTATTGTTCCCATTAAGCTATGAAAATGGTAGTTCTGGATTTTCTCCGAACAGTCGAAACATCCAGTTTTATAAATGTTTTAAAAACTTGTTTTTTTTTCTTAGTTATGCAAACAAGTGAACATTCCGTTTTGCAAACTTTATGGGATTGTTACTTTTGAACGTTCTCTGAACATTCTGAAACAAGTACAGTTGTAATCAAAATACGCAACCCCCATTGCAAATCAGGATTATTGGCAAAATTTACAGACTTTCAGTATTTTATTCACGCTGCTAGGCAGTCTGGACACCATGGACCAAATTTTCCTGAAAAAGGGAACCAATCACAGAACGGGGAGGGAGCAGCAAGACGATGATGACACCGAAGCAGTTTGTTTATATCTATGGATCCAACATGGCATCAGACTCGACGTAATTGAAATAGCTCAACACAACCGATGTTTCAAGTGGTTGCCGCAAATTCAACTGAAAATGCAACTTTTATTGACTTCTGCTGTCTCAAAATCTCTCACAACAGCACAAATCTGCAAAACAAGCTTCTTTAGTTGCACCAAGTGTACTCGAGCTAGAACACATGAAAGATCTGAACTGGCTAGGTTTGTTGAGTGTCACATTTGAATGCGTTGTTCACTGAAAAGTCAGCTCCAATTTGCTCAAAATCATATAAATAAGCCACAGAAGTATTGGGATTCTGTTCTGTGGAGCAATGAAACAAAACTGGAACTTTTCGGGCCTATGGATCAGCAGTATGTCTGGAGGAAGAAGAATTAAGCATATGCTGAAAAGAACACTCTGCCTACAGTTAAGCATGGTGGGGCTCAGTGATGCTCTGGGGCTGCTTTGCATCCTCTGGCACTGGAAACCTGCAGCGTTTGGTAGGCAAGATGGATTCATTTAAGTATCAGCAAATCCTAGGAGAAAACATCATGCCGTCAGTGAGGAAGCTGAAGCTTGGGCCTCATTAGACCTTCCTACAGAACAATGATCCTAAGCATACTTTAAATTCCACCAAGAATTTTTGAGCCAATTTTAAAACTCATAGTGTTTTCATTGGTAATGCAAATATACTCATGTTTCTGTGTGAGTTTATTGTGTTGGGAACGACTTGAAAGTATGGTATTGTGTGATCCTCAGTCGTTAATGCCCAGTTTTTCTCTTTAATCTTCTACAAAGTTGGCAAGTGTATGATGCCCAGTGTTTTAAAATCTGTTCAGATTTTAAAAGTTGTGTACTGTATTCCAACCTCAACTCTATTCATAACTGATAACATCTATGCTAGATATCATTGTCTGCTTTTTTACATTTTGTATGATATATTGTACTCCATTTCAGGGGGTCAAGAAGCCTTTTGAAGAGGTCATTAAAGCCAATATCGGCGATGCTCACGCTATGGGGCAACGGCCAATCACCTTCTTTCGACAGGTAGCTGACTCTTCTTGTTTTGCTGACTAGGAGTCTCAATGAATGATCTATTCAAGTCCTTTCCAGTCATTTTCAGGTCCACTGCACTTTCAGCTGTTCCATGCATTAACCAAAGTCAACAGTTTAGATGGACCACTTTGCACATAGATTTTATTTGATTAATTTGGCTTAGTTTGTTCTAGATGTTTTTATGGCCTCATAGCTGAATTGTTTTTTCAAGGTGATGGCACTGTGTTCTTATCCACCACTACTTGATGACAACAAGTTTCCAGAGGATGCCAAAAACCGAGCAAGGCGTATTTTGCAATCATGTGGAGGGAATAGCATTGGTATGTGATTTGTGTATAATGGGAGTTGACATGAAATATTAGATGATTTTTATTGTGTATGTTCTTACTTTTTTATACAATGAAAGCTCCCGTGTTTTTTTTTTTTTTTTTGGACCCCATTGACTTTCATTAAGTGGTTAAAATCATCTTTTATCATCTCTTAAATGGTTATATCATCGTTTGTGTTCTACAAAAGAAAGAAAGAAAGAAATGGTGACCAGTTACAGGACACAAAATATACACTTTCCCTTATCCATGCAGTATATGTAAATTTTTAACCTAATATCCTACATAAAATGATAAACTAAACTCTACTAATTGTTGCCTGCTGAACTAGCTGATGTTACTCTGTGTTATTCAATCTACACAGGGATGTTACTGATTAAAGTGCTGATGTTAGTCACTGTCCAAAAGGCATTGGAGGTTTTAAGGATCTGTAATATGAAATTCTTCCCATATTCACACCTCCCTTTGCTCTTTCCCTCTTGTTCGTCAGGTGCGTACACAACCAGTCAGGGCATTGACTGTGTAAGGCATGATGTTGCGAAGTACATTCAGCGCCGTGACGGCGGTATTCCGTCGGATCCTGATAACATCTACCTCACTACAGGAGCCAGTGACGGCATTGTGGTACGTCAGGCAAACGCAAACACAGTTCTTGTACACTTAACTTGTGTACTTAAGAGTCAGCCTGCTCCAATAGGTGAACGTAATTTAGGGGTAGGGTTAGCAGGGTTAGGGCTGTTTTCGGACAGGAATGTTGTTCCAGGATCAACAAAATATGTTGATCCAGGAACATGTCTTACTTGGCAAAATCACAGTGACCTCTCCAGTATGTCAGTTAAATAGACAGTCCACCAGATTTCTGCTCTACTTTATCCAGTATACTTATTATTCCATACAGTATGTCAACTCATCAGTAGAACAGCACCTTCAATATTTCAAATAAAAAGTTTATTTGTCTTTCAAATTCAAATTTTTAAATTTTTTAATAACTACATTTTGTATAAATGTAATTTTTATATAAAACAAGTATAAGTGACTTTTTTTTCTAAGAATTGTAAGATAGAAATTCGGAATTGCAAGAAAAAAAATAACTGTGATATAAGCTCGCAGTTCTGACATTTTTCTCGCAATTGCGAGTTTACAACTTCCAATTCTGATTTTTGTTTTTTATTTTTTGTTTTGTTTTGAAATTCGAGTTAATATCTTGCATATTTGGACTTTATTTCTTGCAAAAATAGAGTTTATAACTTGCAATTCTGACTTTTTTTTCTCACAGCTGCGCCCTTTCGTGAAAAAAGTCAGAATTGTGAAATAAAAAGTTTATTCCGTTGCTGAAACAAGCTTCCATAGCAATCAGACTAAAGATTTTAATTAAAAAAAATCCCATAGCCTTACATTGAGACACATATTGGGGCCAGAATATCATAGGAATTTTGGGGTGCCTCTTTTGACTTGGTCTTGTAAACCACATAACAAGGACCCAACAACCACCTACCTCCCCCCTAGCTTCATGCACCTCTCACATTTTATTGAGGAAATCTAGTTTTCGCTCTTATGGTCACATTGTCTTTGTCTTGTTGTCTTTTAGACCATACTGAAGCTGTTGACAACTGGGGAGGGTCGTACACGGACGGGGGTCATGATCTCTATTCCTCAGTACCCTCTGTACTCTGCATCTATAGCAGAGCTGGGTGCCGTCCAGGTGAATTACTACTTGAATGAGGAGAAGTGCTGGAGTCTAGACATAAGTGAGCTACAGCGATCTCTACAAGCAGCCAGAGAGCATTGCAACCCCCGTGTGCTGTGCATCATCAACCCTGGCAACCCCACTGGTAAACCATTAAGAGAATTTCCAAAAGAACAAATTCAAAATGATCATCTGTAATGCAGTGAAGTTAAAGGGTTTGTTCACCCAAAAATGAAAATTACCCCATGATTTACTCACCCTCAAGCCATCCTAGGTGTATATAACTTTTTACTTTCAGACGAACACAATCAGAGTTAATTAAAAAATGTCCTGGCTCTTCCAAGCTTTATAATGGTAGTGAATGGCGGTCCTGATTTTAAAGTCCCAAAAAGCGCATCCATCCATCATAAAAGTAATCCATATGACTCTAGAGGGTTAATAAAGGCCTTCTGAAGCAAAGTGATGTTTTTTTGAAAGAAAAATATCCATATTTAAAACTTTAAAAACTATAATAACTAGCTTCCGGCAGACGGCCTACGCAAGTCGACTTGCGCTACAGGAGTAACTTCTGACGCGATGTATGACATAGGATGTTGGAGTATCGTAAGCTTTGACGCCTCTCGCGGTTTAAACAAATAGGGCTGGGCAACAAACTCAAGCTCCTCTTCTCTTATATCAAAACCATTCTTTATTTCTCTTTAAAAAATCACTTTTGACTTTGTGACTGGTGTTTTGTTTTGCTCTATCCGCTTCCGCGTCAATGCGTATTGCGTGAGGTCCGGGGTTACTCTTTCGCCGTAAATCGATGCGCACGTTTGATATCAAACGTTTGGGGTCAATAAGCTTTTTTAAAAAAATTGAATACTCTATTCATCAAGGATACATTAAATTGATCAAATGTAACAGTATTACATATAGCTATTATATTCATCAAAGAATCCTGAAAGAAATGTATCATGGTTTCCACAAGAATACTAAGCAGCACAAAGTTTTTTTTAACATTGATAATAATCAGAAATATTTCTTGAGCATCAACTCAGCATATTAGAATGATTTCTGAGGAATCATGTGACACTGAAGACTGGAGTAATGATGCTGAAAATTCAGCTTTGATCAAAGGAAAAAATAACATATTAAAATATATTCAATTAGAAAACAATTATTTTAAACTGTAATATTTAACTTTTGATCAGGTTCAGCTTTGGTGAGTTTAAGAGACTTCTTTCAAAAACTTTACAGACACCAAACCTTAAAACAGTGTAGTCAACCAAAATGTGGTATAGATTGTATTTTTGGAATTATTTAATTAAACTTGCCCATTTTTCTTCTCAGCTTGTCCTATAGATTTTTATTGGCCCATTCTTTCTTTTTTCAATAGGTCAGGTACAAAGCAGACAATGTATTGAAGATGTAATTCGATTTGCAGCCAAAGAAAATCTCTTCCTAATGGCTGATGAAGTAAGTTAATACTGGGGGTCATGTGGTGTTTACACCATATTATATCATACTATAAATCTGTATTCACATCATATCAGCATCTACAGGCATAGAAGTGCACACTTTCATTCAAGGGTTTAAGGCAAGCATTTTTCACCCTACTTGCTCAGCGCTATTTATTTATTTTACTATGCATCTGTTTCTTAGGTGTATCAGGACAATGTATACGCAGAGGGCTGTGAGTTTCACTCCTTCAAGAAAGTGCTGTTCGAGATGGGTCCAGAGTATTCAAAGAAAATAGAGCTGGTATCATTCCACTCCACCTCTAAGTGCTACATGGGGGAGTGAGTACACATCCGTGAGGTTTATCATGTCACGGAAACACATTGCAGTGGTATGGACCTGGCTCTGTTGTATACATATCTAGTTCAGTCATGGAACTCTAGAGGGCACAGCCTGATGGGTTAATGCAATCTGCAAGCAATCACATCATAACTGCATGTACAAGCTGATTGGCCTCTGCGGATACTGCAGCCAATGAGATTGCTTGCTCAACATTTAAATAGTCTGGTTCAGTGTTTGCTGTAGGTTAGTCAGAGTTCCTCTGAAACCCTCCACCTCCCCAGTTCCACCTGTCTAGATCTGCTACAGGATTTATATATGTTTATTAATGTGTGTCTGTTAGCAGTAGCAAGTTCATACTGTCTGTATGAAACAATAAGCTTAAAAGCCAATTTTTTTGCACAGAAAACAATCCGATAACAATTTGGATTTCCATGTGCACCAAGTTCATCCAACGTACTTTCTTTTCTAACGTACATGAACACACTTTCAGATGTGGTTTTCGAGGGGGATACATGGAGGTCATCAACATGGACCAAGAGGTCAAAGCTCAGCTCTCCAAGCTGGTGTCAGTGCGCTTGTGCCCACCTGTGCCCGGTCAAGCCCTCATGGACCTGGTGGTCAACTGCCCTCAGCCCGGAGAGCCCTCCTACCAGACGTTCATGAAGGTGCCTTCCTCTTTCCATCTTCTAGCACTTCTAGACGAGTAGACCAACTAACTTGCTGGTGTACAACTCTGGTTATGGGAAAAGTTATTTCCAAGACATTGGGTCTCATTCAATAATAATTGGATTGTTGGATAAATAAGTGGATTATTCATATTAATATGCACAGGAGAACTTATTGCGAAAAATGTATGTATGCAAATGAATTGTGTGGATGGATGGATGGATGGATGGATAGATAGATATTGTATATATAGTTTCAGTTGTTCCTAATTTTTTTCAGGAAAAAACGAAATGTAGTATAAATTTTAGTATTGTGATTTGTTTGTGAAAACATTTGTACGTATCTGCACAGTTAGTGAATGAGACTCATTGTCTTTCTTCTGGGGAACAAAAAATAAGATATTTTATAGAATGTTTCAGGTGTTTTTTGGTCAAAACCCCCATTGACGTATTATGTGGACAAAAAACATGTAATTCAAAAGAAAACATTCAACTGCTGTACAAATGTTTCTTTGGTTTCTGCAAAAAAAAAAGCTGGGTATTTTATTCCCAATTAGCTGTGTTTAATCAAGATAGACGTACAGGCTAGTGTCCCAGTCTCTTCCTTTATTTATTCCTCCTCCTCTGTCTTGTGTAGGAGCGAACAGCCGTTCTGAGTGCCTTGGCTGAAAAAGCCAAACTGACCGAGGAGATTCTGAATACAGTGCCAGGCATCAGCTGTAACCCTGTGCAGGGAGCCATGTACTCGTTCCCCCGTATCACCCTACCTCAACGCGCCATCAACGAAGCCAAGGTCGCTTTGTGCCACATGTTCTTTATGTCTTCTGCTTAATGGTGTCATTGACTTGGTTCATGAATTGTTTGTCTGTGTGAATACAGGCGAAGGGTCAGGCTCCAGACATGTTCTACTGCATGAAACTTCTGGAGGACACCGGGATCTGTCTCGTTCCTGGCAGCGGTTTTGGTCAAAGAGATGGCACTTACCACTTCAGGTGTGTGTGTTTGTCCTCAAGAGTTTGGAACTTTCTTCTCATGGTTTGTACAGTGAATCGTTGACACTCAATATACAAGTATTGGGCTCTTAAAGTCGTGAAACTGAGTGCGAGTGTGAGCTTGCAGTCGACTGTAGAAAAGGGGTGGAGTTTAGGGAAATACATGATTGGAGGAGTCTGACATACATCAGCAGAGAGAGTCTGACGTTTCACCGGAAGATTACGTTATGACAGGACAAAAAAAAAAAAAAGTAAAACAAATGCATGGATAAATTGTTCACAATTATATCAATAACATGCAATTAAAAAATAAATAGGTATTTTTCATTTTATGCCAAATTTATTAGACATGCTGCTGAGCTCATATCAATTAAGAAGTTACATGGAATATTTGGTTAAAAAAAAAGAAAGAAAAAGGAAAACATTCACACCCACAGCCTTTTTCCTTATTATGTATAACAGATACTTATTGTTTTCATAAGCAAATTATTGTTTATTTACATTGCAAATAGTCTATGTATGCTCATTAACTATAATTATTGTGATTGAGAAACTACATGGAATAATTACCACACACCTTTTTATTATTTTATTATTTCTGTAAATAGTCCATGTAGCTTCTTCTTACTGAGACATGGTGATGGAAAAAAAATATTAGATCGGAGAAAAAAAAATATTGTAATATTTTTTTGTGTTTTCTCACAAAAGTATTGGATTCCAACAAAAAAACTTTGTGTTTGGTTGCAAAATTAATAAAAATATTTTTTTTTTTTACAAAAGTTTTGCGAGAGAATGTAAAGTCTCTCAGGGAACACAAAAGTTTTGCGAGAGAACACATAATCATTGAAATATATATATTTTTAAATATAGTATATATAAAAAAATATAATAATTGTCCCTTTAGGGGCTTTGTAAGCTTCTCAATCAATGTAATTGAAAATGATTATAATTGAAAAACTACATGGAATGGAATATTTCCTAAAAATTGTATGTAATGAAAAATGTAATTTTGTCAAGTCACCTTTATTTATATAGCGCTTTTTACAATACAGATTGTTTCAAAGCAGCTTTACAGTGATAACAGGAAAACAATGCAACTAAGTTTGTCTCGGTAGATCTAGAAGAAAATATTGTCATTGTCCAGGCAGCTTAAGTAAGTTCAGTGATGGTTCATTTCTGTTGTAAAAAATGTATTAATTTAGTTCATATATATATATATATATATATATATATATATATATATATATATATATATATATATATATATATATATATATATATATCTCGTCCAGCTCAGTTCAGCTCTCCTATAATGGTGTCAATGCAGGCAGATCAATAATATTGTTGAATATTAATCAAACTCTTCTTTCCCCTCCTCTCCGTTCCTCTTCTTTACCAGGATGACCATCCTTCCTCCAACAGACAAGCTCAAGATTATGCTCCACAAACTGAAGGAGTTCCATCAGACGTTCACCCAGCAGTTTGCTTGACCCAGTTCAGTCCCAACTCTTACTACCACAACCGACTGACTAAAAGTGCTACAGCACATTTCTCAACTTCTTAATGTTTGGTCAGGATGTGGCCAAATAATCTCTTGAGCCTTGATGGACACTAACCTGCAACCTATCCAATGGATAATGTAATGCCTAGTAGCTAAAGATGAATGAGTACACTATAAAATTCTCACTACATGCAAAGGGTAGAAGTAGCAAGACTTGATTTGACATTTTTTGAAAACTTTCCTGAACCATTTCCAAGCATCCAAATCTTCTTGATGTGGTATAATGTATGTTAGGCCCTGTTTACACTTGGTATTAAGATGCGTTTTGGTCAATCTGTTTACACCTGGAGTTTTATCCGTCTCTTTTGTCTACTTTCAACCACTTCTGTCCTGATTTCTTCGAGGGGAGGGTCTACGGGCGGGTAAATGTATGGTCTTTTTCAGGTCTTTCAGTCTAATGGACAAAATAAGCCCACGCAATTTTTATATAAACGCACCCGGAGATGACGGAAAACACACGGAGAGCAGCAGCTTTTGTTTCTGCTCTGATAGACGCAAGATCACGGCAAACGCTGTGAGTGTGTGTTAGAAATCAGGAATGGTGAGAGAACATTGTGCTTGGTACGTTTTTCGTCTTCAAAATCAAACTTGGTTCTCAAGCCGACAAAGTTTAAATCCCGAGTTTACTTAGTAGAAGGAGAGTAGATGGTTTTTTGTGGCTCAGAACGTTTTAGACCCCATTTACACCTGTATTTAGCATCATTCACTTGTGATCTGATTGACCAAACTGCATTTTAATACCAGGTGTAAACAGGGCCTTATTGAGGTCCGTGAATAGTAAGATGAAAATAATGGGCATTCAAGAGACATGATTCTGCACTGGTTTCTCTTCAGTGCTCTGTAGAAGTTGTAATTATAATTGTATTCATGAATCAATGTGCGCTCCAAGATTCCTGTATGTGTAAATAATAGATTGAATTTTATGGCAGATATAATACAGTATAGATTAATATTTTTGTGCAGTGTGCTGTTTGTGTTGTGCAAGCTACTCACCACTAGAGGACACACCACTACAAATCACACTTGATCATGTTTTTGAATTGAATTGAAGCCTGGTTTTGTAACACCTCTGTCTCTCTCTCTCTCTCACACACACACAACTAAGAAGCCCAACTGCTCCATTCTTTGATGGTGTCATTTTGTTAATGAGTTAGGAGACATAATGGGATGAGATGCACTTTGAGAACTTCACATCTCAGAACTTTTAAAAGCTAATTGTCTCTTGTCAGCGCTCTGTTAGAAGTGCTTTGATTTTTACAAACTGCTGCAGTTTTTTTAAAACAAAAAAAGTTTGTTTGGTATATGCAATGCCAGAAATATTATATATACACACCACCAGACAAAAAGTTTTTGAAGGAAGTCTTTTAGGCGCAATTCTCAGCATCATTACTCCAGTCCTCAGTGTCACATGATCCTTCAGAAATCATGAGGATTTGATGCTCAAGAAACATTTCTGCAAACATTATCAATGTTGAAAATAGTTTTTGACGCTTAATATCAAAACTGGAAAAGTTTGGTGTAAGAAAAAAAAAAATATATATATTAGAAATATTAATATATTAAAACTATTACTAAGCAAGGAGGCGTTAAATTGTTAAAAACCGACAGGAAAGACATTTATAATATTAATGCTGTTTTTTAAACTTTCTATTCGTCAAAGAATCCTGAAAGAATATATCACTGTTTCCACAAATATTAAGCAGCAAAAACTATTTTCAACATTGGTAAAAATAATAAATGTTTCTATAAGCTTCAAATCATCATATTAGAATGATTTCTGAAGGATCATGAGACACTGAAGATTGGAGTAATGATGCAGAAAATTCAGCTTTGATCACAGGAATACATTATATTTTTTCAAACAGAAAACAGCCATAATTTACAACATTACTGTTGAGGCCTTAAAAAAGCATAAGATGCTTAATATAATAATAATAATAAAAATAATAAATCATTATTAATCCAAACTTTTGACCTGAACTGTATAGCTACAGATAGATAGATAGAAAGAGAGAGAGAGATTGTTCCAGAAACAATAGAGACAGATGTGAAATCGCAGCGTTCAATAGAGCACAACATAGGTTCTGAAAGTAAAAATAAATGAATAAAAATTCTATTTTCTTCTCATCTGAGAAATTGTGTATAACATCAACATCACAAGAACGACTGACATGGCAGATCTGCACAGAAACATTGCCAAGTATATAAGACCAATGATTGGCGTGTGACCAATTTATCTGTTAAGGAAACAGCTAGACTTCTGTGTTTCCACAGAGGAATAAAATCAGATTTAAACAATCGCATAAACTAATCGCACCAATTTTCTTTTTATTTAAAGCAGCGCATAAATGTCTTTATCTATCACTTGGCAGAGAGCGCGTGTGCTTTTTCTCTCTCACACGCGCATTCACAGAGAGGAAAAGTGAATCCACATAGGCCTATATCATGTCCAAAACAGATAATAGTTGTAAAATAAAGGTTTAGGTGCTGTCGTGTTTATACATTCTATATGTTTTTCCTGTCAAAATTACATTTAGACTTATCCGTCTGTTTTTAAAAGTAAGAATCCTCCCTTCCACATAAAAAAGGCCATAAAGACAGAATCAAGGTTTTTATACTGTGGACATGACATTTTACAGATAAGCATAGTCTAAGCCATACTGCAGTTTTACAGCCTACCTATTCATTTTAATTTGTTTCACTTTTTCATTTGTATGCAGCATTTTTTTTTTTTTTTAGCTGTAGGCTAAGTTTGATTCTAAAATGTTTGCTATGTTATTTGTTAGGGGCTGGCCCTGTCCTAGTGAGTCTCTGTCTCAATTTGAAAGCGTCTCCTACATACCGTCCCTGACCTCTGTCAGCCTGTATTAGTGATGGGAAGCAGATTCGGCTTTTTAATTAAGTATCATCTAGTTCGTACCGCCCGCTGCCTTTGTCTTTGCACCTGAAGACGCCTCTAAACACTGCTGGATGATTGATCTCGATGTGCTTGTCTTAACAGGGAGTGACAGAGACAGCAGAGGCACTGAGATCTAATCTCCTAGTGTGGCACAAGACAATCACACATCCAGAATGTTCTAAACATCACAGTTCTATATCCAGAATGTTCTAAACATCACAGTTCGACATCAAGAATGTTCTAAACATCACAGTTCCGCATCCAGAATGTTCTAAGCATCACAGTTCCGCATCCAGAATGTTCTAAACATCACAGTTCTACATCAAGAATGTTCGAAACAATATTGTTCCGCATCTAGAATGTTCTAAACACACAGATCTACATCAAGAATGTTCTAAACAACACAGTTCCACATACAGAATGTTCTAAACATCACAGTTCTGCATCCAGAATGTTCTAAGCATCACAGTTCCGCATCCAGAATGTTCTAAACATCACAGTTCTACATCAAGAATGTTCGAAACAATATTGTTCCGCATCTAGAATGTTCTAAACACACAGATCTACATCAAGAATGTTCTAAACAACACAGTTCCACATACAGAATGTTCTAAACATCACAGTTCTACATCAAGAATGTTCTAAACATCACAGTTCCGCATTAAGAATGTTCTAAACATCACAGTTCTTCATCTGGAATGTTCTAAACATCACAGTTCTACATCCAGAATGTTCTAAACATAACAGTTCCGCATCAAGAATGTTCTAAACATCACAGTTTTACATCCAGAATGTTCTAAACATCACAGTTCCGTATTAAGAATGTTCTAAACATCACAGTTCTACATCTAGAATGTTCTAAACATCACAGTTCTACATCCAGAATGTTCTAAACTTCACAGTTCTACATCTAGAATGTTCTAAACATCACAGTTCCACATACAGAATGTTTTAAACATCACAGTTCCGCATCCAGAATGTTCTAAACATCACAATTCAACATCAAGAATGTTCTAAACATCACAGTTCTACATCTAGAATGTTCTAAACATCACAGTTCTACATACAGAATGTCCTAAACATCACAGTTCCACATACATAATGTTCTAAACATCACAGTTCCGCATCCAGAATGTTCTAAACATCACAAATCAACATCAAGAATGTTCTAAACATCACAGTTCTACATCAAGAATGTTTGAAACAATATAGTTCCGCATCCAGAATGTTCTAAACATCACAGATCTACATCAATAATGTTCTAAACATCACAGTTCCGCATCCAGAATGTTCTAAACATCACAGTTCCGCATTAAGAATGTTCTAAACATCACAGTTCTACATCCAGAATGTTCTAAACATCACAGCTCTACATCCAGAATGTTCAAAACATCACAGTTCTACATCCAGAATGTTCTAAATATCACAGTTCCACATCCACAATGTTTTAAACATCACAGTTCCACATACAGAATGTTCTAAACATCACAGTTCCGCATCCAGAATGTTCTAAACATCACAGTTCAACATCCAAAATGTTCTAAACATCACAGTTCTACATCAAGAATGTTCTAAACATCACAGTTCAGCATCCAGAATGTTCTAAACATCACAGTTCTGCATTAAGAATGTTCTAAACATCACAGATCTACATCCAGAATGTTCTAAACATCACAGTTCTACATCCAGAATGTCCTAAACATCACAGTTCTACATCCAGAATGTCCTAAACATCACAGTTCTACATCCAGAATGTTCTAAATATTACTGTTCCGCATTAAGAATGTACTAAACATCAGTGCCGCATCCAGAATGTTCTAAACATCACAGTTCTACATCCAGAATTTTCTAAACATCAGTTCCGCATCCACAATGTTCTAAACATAACAATTCCGCATCCAGAATGTTCTAAACATCACAGTTCTACATCCAGAATGTTCTAAACATCAGTTCCACATCCAGAATGTTCTAAACATCACAGTTCCGCATCCAGAATGTTCTAAACATAACAGTTCCGCATCCAGAATGTTCTAAACATCACAGTTCCGCATCTAGAATTTTCTAAACATCACAGTTCTACATCCAGAATGTTCTAAACATCACAGTTCCACATCCAGAATGTTCTAAACATCACAGTTCCGCATCCAGAATGTTCTAAACATAAAAATTCCGCATCCAGAATGTTCTAAACATCACAGTTCAACATCAAGAATGTTCTAAACATCACAGTTCTACATCAAGAATGTTTGAAACAATATAGTTCCGCATCCAGAATGTTTTAAACATCACAGTTCTACATCAAGAATGTTCTAAACATCACAGTTCACCATCCAGAATGTTCTAAACATCACAGTTCTGCATTAAGAATGTTCTAAACATCACAGATCTACATACAGAATGTTCTAAACATCACAGTTCTACATCCAGAATGTCCTAAACATCACAGTTCTACATCCAGAATGTCCTAAACATCACAGTTCTACATCCAGAATGTTCTAAACATTACTGTTCCGCATTAAGAATGTTCTAAACAACACAGTTCCGCATCCAGAATGTTCTAAACATCACAGTTCTACATCCAGAATTTTCTAAACATCAGTTTCCGCATCCAGAATGTTCTAAACATAACAATTCCGCATCCAGAATGTTCTAAACAACAGTTCCGTATCCAGAATGTTCTAAACATAACAATTCCGCATCCAGAATGTTCTAAACATCACAGTTCTACATCCAGAATGTTCTAAACATAACAATTCCGCATCCAGAATGTTCTAAACATCACAGTTCTACATCCAGAATGTTCTAAACATAACAGTTCCGCATCCAGAATGTTCTAAACATCACAGTTCCGCATCCAGAATGTTCTAAACATCACAGTTCTACATCCAGAATGTTCTAAACATCAGTTCCACATCCAGAATGTTCTAAACATCACAGTTCTACATCCAGAATGTTCTAAACATCAGTTCCACATCCAGAATGTTCTAAACATCAAAGTTCTACATCAAGAATGTTCTAAACATCACAGTTCCGCATCTAGAATGTTCTAAACATCACAGTTCTACATCCAGAATGTTCTAAACATCACAGTTCTACATCCAGAATGTTCTAAACATCAGTTCCGCATCCAGAATGTTCTAAACATAACAATTTCGCATCCAAAATGATCTAAACATCACAATTCAACATCCAGAATGTTCTAAACATCACAGTTCTGCATCCAGAATGTTCTAAACATCACAGTTCTACATCCAGAATGTTCTAAACATCACAGTTTAACATCAAGAATGTTCTAAACATAACAATTCCGCATCCAGAATGTTCTAAACATCACAGTTCTACATCCAGAATGTTCTAAACATAACAGGTCCGCATCCGGAATGTTCTAAACATCACAGTTCTGCATCCAGAATGTTCTAAACATCACAGTTCTACATCCAGAATGTTCTAAACATCAGTTCCACATCCAGAATGTTCTAAACATCACAGTTCTACATCCAGAATGTTCTAAACATCAGTTCCACATCCAGAATGTTCTAAACATCACAGTTCTACATCAAGAATGTTCTAAACATCACAGTTCCGCATCCAGAATGTTCTAAACATCACAGTTCCGCATCCAGAATGTTCTAAACATCACAGTTCTACATCCAGAATGTTCTAAACATCACAGTTCCGCATCCAGAATGTTCTAAACATCACAGTTCTACATCCAGAATGTTCTAAACATCACCGTTCTACATCAAGAATGTTTGAAACAATATAGTTCCGCATCCAGAATGTTCTAAACACCACAGTTCTACATCAAGAATGTTCTAAACATCACAGTTCAGCATCCAGAATGTTCTAAACATCACAGTTCTGCATTAAGAATGTTCTAAACATTACAGATCTACATCCAGAATGTTCTAAACATCACAGTTCTACATCCAGAATGTTCTAAACATCACAGTTCCGCATTAAGAATGTTCTAAACATTACAGATCTACATCCAGAATGTTCTAAACATCACAGTGCTGCATTAAGAATGTTTTAAACATCACAGATCTACATCCAGAATGTTCTAAACATCACAGTTCCGCATTAAGAATGTTCTAAACATTACAGATCTACATCCAGAATGTTCTAAACATCACAGTTCTACATCCAGAATGTTCTAAACATCACAGTTCCGCATTAAGAATGTTCTAAACATCAGTGCCGCATCCAGAATGTTCTAAACATCACAATTCAACATCAAGAATGTTCTAAACATCACAGTTCTACATCAAGAATGTTTGAAACAATATAGTTCCGCATCCAGAATGTTCTAAACATCACAGATCTACATCAAGAATGTTCTAAACATCACAGTTCCGCATCCAGAATGTTATAAACATCACAGTTCAACATCAAGAATGTTTGAAACAATATAGTTCCGCATCCAGAATGTTATAAACATCACAGTTCAACATCAAGAATGTTTGAAACAATATAGTTCCGCATCCAGAATGTTCTAAACATCACAGTTCTGCATTAAGAATGTTCTAAACATCACAGATCTACATCCAGAATGTTCTAAAAATCACAGTTCTACATCCAGAATGTTCTAAACATCACAGTTCAACAACAAGAATGTTCTAAACATCACAGTTCTACATCCAGAATGTTCTAAACATTACTGTTCCGCATTAAGAATGTTCTAAACATCAGTGCCGCATCCAGAATGTTCTGAACATCACAGTTCTACATCCAGAATGTTCTAAACATCACAGTTCTACATCCAGAATCTTCTAAACATCACAGTTCCGCATCCAGAATGTTCTAAACATCACAGTTCCGCATCCAGAATGTTCTAAACATCACAGTTCCGCATCCAGAATGTTCTAAACATCACAGTTCTTCATCCAGAATGTTCTAAACATCACGGTTCTAAATCTAGAATATTCTAAACATCACAGTTCCGCATCCAGAATGTTCTAAACATCACAGTTCAACATCAAAAATGTTCTAAACATGACAGTTCTTTTTAGAACTGCATGATTCTGGATAAATTGAGTAAATTGTGTAAAGAGATCACGATTCTCCCACGATTTTGAATAAACAAATAAAATAAGTCTAATTTATCTAAGAGATTCTGACAAAATGTTAATTGCTGCATTCTTGCAATTCAGAAAAAAATTGAATAAATTTTTTCAAAGACTTTTTGAACAAATCTCTTGAACGAACGATTCAGTGACAAATACATTCACAACAAATAAGTGAATTTTTTTCCTATATGTTAAACAGACATTCGTGGCAGGAGATGTTTCTCCAGAGCAAAGGAAGAGTTATTAAAACTGGCTTCTGTCTACACAGATTCTTAGATGTTTTCATTGTTGAGATGGTTATAATTATTTTCACATGCGATTATTCTCTTGACATGATTTTGCTATTATTTGTTAACTGGCAACCCTTTTAGTACTTAAAAAAAGTATAGAAAATCACACAGAGTGTAAATTTACACAACAGTGATATACTAAAAACGGAAACATTTTCCGCATAGAACAAACTCTTTTTTAGTGGTTGTGAAGTAATTACTAGAGTATACGATTTCAGACGCAGCCCTGGTCTAGGGCCTTCTCCATAATAATAGCAACACTTATTTGTTAGTAAATCAATCATATGCCTTATTTTACCATCTGTTTAAAATTCAGCAGAAAAGCATAGCACAATAGCACACACAAGTGCGTCTAATCACTATCATTTAAACAATTGCAACAATGTAAAAACACCACAAAGATTCGGTTTTATATTCCAGACGCTGCCTCAACCTCCATCGTTCATGCTTTCTCACCTTTGAGTCACTCTCTTTGCTTTCATTCCCATTCTCAGCGTGGTTCCTCTAAACATTACAATTAAGACATGCATTTAGCCAGGCTCTTGCCATTACGAGAACAAACCCTCCGATACGCAGTCACAAAAAGCAAAATGGCAATCATAGCTCTATTGTTTGATGGGTTTCCAAACTGGCACCTCAGCCTCACACTCAAGGTTTTTTCTTTCTTTCAAACTCACATTTCAAGTTCAAGTTTCCCATTGATCTTCAGCACCTAAATATGAGGCACCATGTGAATCTTGGAATCTCATGAATATCATGGATTGGTTTCCAGAATTTATTTTAGGTCCTGGACTCAAACTAATTTGTACCACAGTGTGATTCAGCTTATAGGCTTAGGCTTTTTCATGGAAATGTTGCTCGGTAACACGGAGAAGACTCATTGTCAGAGCAGAACAAAAGTGGGTATACATGCTTGTTTATATGCTACTTTCTCTCTTCCATATACACGTATTTCTATATCTCCTCTGACTCTTCATCTCTGAGAGTCTCTGTTGCTCTGTTTGAGGCAGATTAGTAATGCTTCCCCTCTGTCACGGACAGCAGAAGGAGAGAGACATGGTGTGAACGTGTGCCAGTCCTGAACCGCTAACACCCAGTAGGGTCTCCGAGCATGTTCACCCATTACATAAGCACAAACAACTCCAGTGCCTATAGATACAAAGCTGACTGCATCATGGAACAAGTTGTTGATATTGAACTGTTTTTTTTTTTATTTTTTTATTTATTTATTTATTTATTATCTTTAAATATTTGCTTCATAATATGAAAGGCATCTTAGAAAGAGAAGCTCTCTGTCAAGATTAGTTTTATCGTTTTAAAAATAAGTGGTTTATTTCATAACTAAAATCCTGGCTTCAAAAATCTGAATTGTAAACCACATTTAAAAAGATACACTGTAAAAAAAATAAAATAATAATAAAAAAGATCGTAATTTTAATGGCATTCAAAAAAAGCTTGCGAAGTTCCCTTAGTGTAAAATTGTAATCAATCTAATGGTAAGTTTTGTATATTTTTATAGTAAAATACTATTAAATATACAGTCATCTTATAATTCACAGTGAAAACATGTAAATTTCCTTCACATTTGATGTTACTTATTAGTTTCTTATCAGTTATGTAGGTTTTATGCTACATCTTATGTTGTTAAATACATTGTTCATTGCATTATTTTAGTGTCATGTGTGTTACCATGATTGTGTTTTGTATTTGTGTGTATGACACTGTGCATCTTCCATATACAGTATATTCATAACAATTACCCTCAGCATGTGGAAAAGATACTTTTAATGCGTTTTGATTTTACAGTAAGTGTGTTTTTCTTATTATCACCTGTTGTCGGTGTATTATAAATGTACAAAACAGATTTTAGTGCTTTGGTAAGTTGGTGTTTCAACATTATATAAGTGAATTAAATATGCTTTTTTTAAATGTAAATTTAAGTTAAATCCATAAAACCTAAAATGTTGCTACCATTTTAGTGCTGTCACAGCACTAATATATACTGTATATTTACAGTGTATGAGTGCCATTTCATTATGTAAGAATTACACCAAAATCACACATTTCAAAACGTTGCAAAAAAGTTGTTTGTGGAACTTCACGGGCCCTATTTTAACGATCTGAAACGCAAGTGTCAAAGCGCAAAGCGCAAGTAACTTTGTGGGCGGGTCTTGGCGCTGTTGCTATTTTCCTGGCGGGATAAATGACTCTTGCGCCAGGCGCAAATCTAAAATGGGTTGGTCTGAAGTAGCTTCATTATTCATAGGTGTTGTTTGGGCGTAACGTGAAATAAACCAATCAGAGCGTCATCTCACATTCCCTTTAAAGGTCCCGTGTTATGCCCCTTTTCACAAGATGTAAAATAAGTCTCTGATGTCCCCAGAGTGTGTATGTGAAGTTTCAGCTCAAAATACCCAACAGATCATTTTTTACAGCATGTTTAAATTGTCATTTTTGGGGGCTCAGAAAAACGCACTGTTTTAGTGTGTGCCCTTTAAATGCAAATAAGCTGCTGCTGGACGACACAGGGGGCGGAGCTTAATGAGCTCGCGCTCAGTCTCTCAGGACAATTTCATCTCACGGAATGATGATAATATCAGAAACTCTCAGTAACGGTGTTCAGTTCGAGTCGGACAATAATGCCTACAGAGTCAGAGTGCTGTATAGAGATGAAACAGGTATAGTTTAGTAGTTTAATTACGGTTATTATAACGTATTTGTCATCTGCTTGTATGTATCCATTATTTATTAATAGCCTACAAGTCTGCTGTCTGAATGATGATCAAACATACTGATGAGTTTAATAAAGTTTATTGTACATCACACAAAAGATGAAGCGTCAGTTTTACTTCAGAAAATCACCGTAAGAGCTGAGTAAACACAGTAAGTTATACGAAGTGCGCAAGTAAACGAATTTCGGTAGAGTTGAGGGAGCATTCCTGTGGGCGGAGGTTAGTCAAAAAACGGTTTTAATGACGTCATTAAAGAAGGAAGTAGAGGGATGTAGTCCAAACCGGCCGTTCGATGTAGTCAACTTCTGTTAAATAAAATATCTCGCTTGGCATTGAACTTTGAGCTTTATAATTTTACAGATATTATTTATATTCTAACAACAACATTACACACTAACTAAAGTTTGAAACATGGGATCACGAAGAACGGGACCTTTAAGAGCAGGCGCGCTTGTTCTAAAGCGGATTCCTATTATAACGGCGGATTTGCCAGGCGCACGCCAGGAGCGGTTCACAGCCAAGGAGAGCAACGCTCTCGTCAGGGACGTTGGGGATGGAGAAACCCACCCAAATTAACTTCGGTTAAAAAGGCGTATGATAATTTGGGTAAATGTGTAAGCTAGATGTATGCTTTTATAATAAATTGTCTGTATATCTATCTATCTATCTATCTATCTATCTATCTATCTATCTATCTATCTATCTATCTATCTATCTATCTATCTATCTATCTATCTATCTATCTATCTATCGTAATAATGTATGATTTGCAAAAATGAAAACTGCTGCTTCTGTGTAGATGAGAGAATCAAAGTGTATGCGCGTTGTGCACACGCTACATTGATTATGGCCAAGCATGCACCCTTAAAATAGCATATGAATAACATGCGCAACGCGCCACTGACTTTAAACTATTTTTTGGTTAGTGGCGCAATTGTTTTCTAAACCTGCAAAATAGCATGAAGCAACGTTTGCGCCGGAACACGCCTCCTTTTTTGCGCTGAACCGCCCCGGGGAGCGCAAGTTCATTCCCTAGTTTAGCGACGTGCGTCTGTGGAGGGAAAAACGCGCTTTGCGCGGGTGCAAAATAGGAATGATACATGCGTCGGTGTACAAAGTCAATTGCGCTGGGTGCAAGATAGGGACCCATGTGTCATTAATAAACCCAAAAGTGTTCAAACACATTTAAGGCCACAGTATTTCAAAGTTCACCGAGATCTCTCTAAGTTTGGTCTTCAATAGCACATACACCACAAAGAATGTGGATGGGTGAATATGTAGATGCACACAAAATAATAATGAAATGTACTAAGAAAATGGTCAGGGTTGCCATGGTGATTGTGATAAATCTCTTTCTTACCAAGGTTATCCAATACTTTTCCTCCCTGCTGTCTGACGAGTGTACAGAGTAATTGATCAATACTAGACTAGATCTATTGAGCAGAATTGGTGAACTCAAAGATTTGTCAACTGTGCAGAAACACTCTCTGCAGCCCATATGTCTCCGTCAACAAACTCAATGTTTGCTTCAGTTTCAGGATTAATTAAAAGGTGCAGAGAATAATCATTAAGCCCTTTTGAATGCTTTACAAAGCAGCAGCGGGCAAATCTGTGTATTAGAACAACAAGGTCCTTTTCTTGTGGAATAAAAAATGAGTTATTATTCAAACCAGTCCAGATGAGTCCTTCTTCCAGTCATTCAATTTAAATAGAAAATTCTAGACCCTTTCACACATACAGTCTTTACTGGTAAATTACCGGTAACAGATCATGTGTGAACAGGACCTTTCCAAATATACCGGTAAATTGCACTGAAAAAAGAACAAGAAGTAAAATTTACTTAAAAAATATACGTGCAAAACCTTACCAAAGAAAAATGACGTAAATTTCACATATGCAATTTAAGTCAACTCTACTTAACTAAGCTGAGTGAAATTAACAAAGAAAATAAGTACTTTTTACTTGGCTAGTAAAAGGTTGAGTAATATCTATTTAGTTAGTTGAAGTTTCCTTTGCAATATATTTCACTCAAACAATATAACATTGAATTAAACAACAACTTTTATGTATATGCTTTACTAACAAATATCTTAATAACTGATACGATAGATATTAAGTGAAATACCAATTCTACTAATCTTAGAAAACACGTTATGTGAACGATATGTACTTGGTAGACATACACAATGACCGTAACTTTTGATGGATTGTTTTTGTGTTTGAATGTGTCATTTTGAGTAGAAAAAGAACTCCAAATGTCACTTAATGGCAAGTTACTAATCCTAACAACAAAAGCAATGATAAAACAGAGTAAATACAGCTGGAAAACAGTGAAAAATCAACCTCATTAATTATTCAAGGCCCAGTGCATGATGGGAACACCGGTATCAGAAAAGTTGAGTAATTTTACTTAAAGGGGGGGTGAAATGCTCATTTTCACTCAATCTCCTGTTAATCTTGAGTACCTATAGAGTAGTATTGCATCCTTCATATCTCCAAAAAGTCTTTTAGTTTTATTATATTTATAAGAGAAAATAGGCTGTACCGAGTCTTTCCGGAAAAAAACGAGCGTCTGGAGGCGGGCCGTGTGGGCGAAACCAGAGCCATAGAGAGAATCTGTCGATCTGGGCTTTGTTTATAAAACATTCATCGTCGAAATGCAGGGAACAAACAGTCTACACAACTCGTTTCTGCATCCACTGTTCCTAACGCTGGGTTCTTTGGTAAGCTTTCCCTCACCAAAAACACTTTGGAGACACTATGCAGCGCTGCCGATGATTTCCTGTTGAAGCGCGTTGAGGTGCGCGGTCGCGCTTTTCCGGGAGAAATGCTCATATAAGGAGTTCCACTCTGGTCTACGTCATTAGATCCACGGTAAAAAAAAAAAACAGCCGAAACTTGTACCAACCCGGAAGTAAGATTTTCGGCACAGAAATTCTCCGTTATTCGTCCAAAATATTTTTAAAAAACTTTGGCCATGTTAAGCATGAGAATCCATCTCTTTAACACTGTAAACAACTCTGAATACATGAAACACCATTGTACCCCCCCTTTAATTTTACAAAGTTAATATTTACACTTAAATTACTACACGCTTGAATTGAGTACTAATATAGAATTTACTTTGTTTTTTAATTCTTGCCTGAACTAACTTTTTCATGTAGAAATTACATTGTTTTTTTCTGTAGTATTTACTTCACCACAAAATCATTTTTATCAGTGCCGGCGATTTACCAGTAAGGGAAGTTGTAACATTACCAGTAAATTAAGGTATATGCGCTGTGTGAACGTGGAATGAAGATTACCAGTATTTTGGACATATGAGGTCAGAACGCGCTGACATAAGAAGTGATTTGGGCCAATCAGAAGCTGTTGAAAGAGCAACGGCTCTGGGCCATTCAAAAAATGGTGCACTGATAACGCATTTAACTCAGCACTGTTTACAAATGTCTTCAAATTGGAGTGATACCAAAACTAAAGCGCTTCTCCTCCGGGCGGATGAAGAGATTTGTCAACAGCAGTTTACGAAACTGTCACATATGATAGAATAACTAGCCTTCTTCGGGAACAAGGCATAAACTTCTGGTTAATGGCATCTTGACAGAGTTTACCAGAATTTTGGAACTGATGTGTGAATGGTCTGTACCGGTAAAAAGCCAGAAAGCTGTTGCTTGTGTGAACAGCACATTTTTGAATTTACCGGTAAAGTCGTTCTAGCAATCTTACGGTAATTTACCGGGATTGCTGTGTGAAAGGGGCTAATATGTCATCATGTTGGTGGATACTCAAAGAACAATCTCAAACTGCACTCTTAAAAATAAAGGTTCTTCATTAGCATTGATGGTTCCAAGTGTCTGCATAATGGTATTTGTTGACTAGTGCTGGCTACTTGGCCATTTATAATAATTCATAATGATGTCAGACTACCAGATAGCAGGTACGTCTGCAAGATGTCTTTTAAAGATCACTTCATCTGGAAAGCATCTGTTGTTTACTAACTGATAGACGTCTTTAAGATGTCAGTTTTACATACATTCTAAATCATAAAAATAATTCTAAATCATAATCATAATCTACATTTTCTAAACGTCTATTTGACATCTGACAGGAAACGTCCAATAGACGTATTGCAGATGAGCAAACACTCTAAAAAAAGAACATCTTCCAGATGTAAACACACGCATCAAATAGACATCTCAGTCATGTACGTGTGCTACCAGCTATCTGTGTCTAGTACAGTATTACATCCCCCCCCCCCATTCACCAATCAGTACTTTTTACTTTTTTAAAAAAGCAAGTACTTTTGTTCTTTTACTCAGGTAAAATTGAAAAGGAATTGGTTAAAGGGTATCTGTACATTTACTCAACTACTTCGTCCACCACTGGCCAGAACTGCCACTGTTGGTATAAATAAATAAATTTGAAGAATCCATAATTATGCTTGCATAGGGTGTGTGAATGTCCTAAAGTAAGTAAAGAACTGTCTGGTTACATAAGTCTAGTTAATCATCCCTCGGCAGGAGTGAGTGGCAGCGCAGTGAGAGGCCATGCTTTGAGGGGGTGATGGTGTGGTCGCACCTACTCTTCCTTTCTGTTCATCTGCTCTCTCCATTCTGGCTCAGGCCCGGTGCCACAGACCTGCCGAGTGACAAACTTAACAAAGACCACAATAGAAACAATTAGTCACAGAGATCCACAGAAAACACGCTTCTGGAGAGGTTGTGGCTCGTGAAGCACGATGTTTGAGGCAGCTGGAAACATAGAGGGAAAGCATCTACTTAGTGACACCCCACTTACAGGGATAAGCCCATGTGTTTTTTTTTTTGTGTGTTTTTTTTTGCGCAATTTTCCACCGGACAAAACTCATGATTTCTGTTCTGTCTGTGCGCACCAATCTTGTACTTCTATCTACTCCTCAACCAGACCACCTAGAGACTTCGGGTTTTCGGCATTATGTTAAGGAAGGTCTAATCTCGGGAACGAAAAAAAATGTTGTGTTGTGATCCCATGACGTCAGAAAATTGCGCTAAAACACTCACTGAGTTTTTATTACTTGTTTTTTTTTTGTGACACAAAAGTTATTTTGAGCTGAATGTCCAGGACATTTTTCCATGCACCTGCAATGGTGTTGAATAGAAACTTTGGTTGTTAAGCTCCATTTATCCTATTTATCTTTATAAAGTAATGGATGTTGAGCCGATGAATCAGTTTTTTCAGTATACAAATCTTTCAAAGGCACCGTAAATGTAGCTGATTTTTTTATTTTTTTTTATTAGAGATATAGAAGAGTTTTGTTTAAGGCAGTTAGTTGAACATAAATATGATATTGTTTGAATGTGAATTTTTGCACCTTTTGTAATAGCTGTGTATGCTCTGGCTCACCAAGATTACAAGTTATAAATATTAGTGTTTTTACAACACTAATATTGTGAAATATTACAATTTCAAATAACTGGTTTCTACACTGTAAAAAAAAATATATATATATTGTTGGTTTAACTTAAAAAAAGTAAGTTACCTGTTTGCCTTAAAATGTAGAGTTCACTGAAATTAAAAGGAGATTGGTTTTATCAACAGAAACTCAAAATATTATGTTATCTGAACTACTATAATTAAGTTGATTCGACAAAAGGAAAAAGTGTCACATGATCCTTCAAAAATCATTCTAATATGCTTATTTATGTATTTAGTTTGAACTCAAGTATGCATTTCACATAGACTACCCTGCAGGTATGAGGAACATTTCAATTTAAGGTGACCAGCATCAATGTATTTTTTTGTCAGCAGCAGAATGTAAGTCAGCTTTTTTAATGTAAAAAAGTTTTTTTTTTTCACTTAGTCAAAGGGGATGTATAGCTTTGAATACAATTTTTGCTTTGCTGAATACATTGAAATTTAAAGTAATTAGATTGACAATTTAAAATGTTTTTTTTTTTTTTTCAGAGAAGTGTTTTTTTGTGCAGTTTATGTTTTGAACATTTTCTTTTTTTTAAGATTTGTAGTAGCCTACACTTTTTTAAAGACTTGCAAAGGCAACGGGATTCCTCAAATTAAGTAGACAAAACTCAGAAAAACTTGTTAGTTTTAACTTAAGTAGATTGACATTTTTAAGTAATTGCAATTTAATTAGAATAAGTTAGTACAAACAACACATTTTCTTTTGTTTTAATAACTTTTACTTGCCAGAGTAACTTGGAATTGTCAAGTTCACATAACTTATTTTTTTAATTACACACAAAGTCGATTTACTTAAAGGGGGGGTACAATGGTGTTTCATGTATTCAGAGTTGTTTACAGTGTTAAAGAGATGGATTCTCATGCTAAACATGGGCAAAGTTAAAAAAAATATATTTTGGACGAATAACGGAGAATTTCTGTGCCGAAAATCTTACTTCCGGGTTGGTACAAGTTTCGGCTGTTTTTTTTCGATCGTGGATCTAATGACGTAGATGAGAGTGGAACTCCTTATATGAGCATTTCTCTCGGAAAAGCGCGCCCGCGCACACGTCGACCAGAGGAGAGCGAGACCGCGCACATCAACGCGCTTCAACAGGAAATCATCGGCAGCCAGCGCTGCATAGGATTTGTTCAAGAATGTCTCCAAAAAAGTGTGTTTTTGGATGTGAGGGAAAGCTTACCGTGTTTAGCTTCCCAAAGAACCCAGTGTTACAGGAACAGTGGATGCAGTTTGTTTTTCCGGGGCAGCAACGGAGTGTAGGAAGTGCGGTTGTGTGTTCTGGCCATTTCAGTGACGAATGTTTTATTAACAAGGCCCAGGTCGACGCTGGATTTGCAAATCGTTTGCTATTAAAACGTGGAGCGGTCCCAGTGATCAAAAGACCCCATTCAAGTAAGTACAACTGGATCAGATTTCTGTCTTTTGCTGGAAATCAAGCACTACCGCTTGACTCATATATATCGCTCCGCCTCCAGGACCTCGGCTTTTTCCGGAGAGAATCGGAAAGCTGTATTTTTCTTTTATAAATATAATAAAACTAAACACTTTTTGGAGATATTAAAGATGCACTACTACTCTATAGGTACTCAAGATTAACATGAGATTAGGTGAAACTGTACATGTTATGTACCCTTTAAAAAAGTGAGGAAACCTGTTGCTTTAAAATTAAGTAAAGTCAACCAATCACTTTTTACACTAGGAAATGATGTGCCATATATATATCAGCATATAATACGGGACAGTTTAAAGATATTTAAGAATTTTGTTTGAGGCACTTAGTTGAATGTAAAATAAATGTTTTTGCATGTTTACCACTGAAATATGGGAAAGGTATTATTTTCCAAGCTTTTAGTACACAATAAAGCACTATATAAATGCCTCATTCATTCATTGGAATCCAGAGTTGTGTTCTGTCTGAGTCTTGTTTTCATTAGTCACATGTCTTTATTTGTTCTGTTTTCCCGCCACTCATTTGTTTCCACGGTTACCATCATTAGTTCCCTTTCGTGGTCACTCCGAGTTACGTCGGATGACGACGATTGGGGTTTCGCTTAGAAAGCCTCTCACCTTCGAGTATATAAAACGAGCCATTGGCAATGAAATGCCATGGGTCTGCGGAATTTGCATAGCGTATCTCCACCCACCGCAGGGGGTATATAAGGAAGTACGCTGCAATATGCAGATATGTTTTCGCTTCGGAGCCAAGTTCAGTACTTCACTCCACAAGCCTTTTGAGTGTCATCTCAAATCTCTTCGAGACGAGCGGCTCTTCAGTGTGTTTGTGTGACGGCGCTTTCCAGCGAGATCGCATTTCCTGCTGCTGATTTGTGCAGTAATCTGCCGACAGTGAGTGTGTTTCTCCCTGGGCGCTTCAGCACTCTGCTGAGCTTTTCCACTCTCTAAAAGAGCTGCACGCGGCACGTCTTTTTCAAGACGGTTCGCCCGTGTATTTTCTGGATGTGTGTGCGCACTGTGCGGTCATCTGCCTAACGGTCGCGAGCGCTGTTTTGCGTGTTGGGCTTAATCACGCTTGGCAGCGCTCGTTGATGAGTCATGTTTTCATTGCAAAAAAAAAATAAACTAAAAAAAAAAAAAAAGAAAAAGAAGGGAACATGACCATCGCGATGTTTATAGATCAAGACTCAATGATCTCCATGTGAGTAGAGTCCCCTCTGCCACACCCCAATTTATCTCTTCCTCGAGAAGAGATACTTTGGCTGGTGGCCAGGGTGATCTGAGGGTTTGGTGTGGCACAACAACCGACGAGTCAATTCCTCGGGCCACACCCCCCTCCACATCGCAGACCATGCACTCACAGCATCACAAGGTGGGCTTGATTCCTCTGGAAATGAAGTTTCGACTGCGTTGCCTCCCACGGGAGTGCCATCGTTGCCGGGACCGATCCAGAGCTGTCAGCCATGCTTTCCCGGGCAGCTGAAAGCATCGGCTGGAGTGGCCCCGCCCTCCCCCCGAGCGCTGTAAGCTTCTCCCGGACGTGCATCAGGACGCCTGCGCTGCGCGAGACTCCACGTGACTTTCGCGGCTCGCGGGTGTCCTCCGCCTTCGCTGCTTTCGATCGCATGGTGATCATGGTCTGTATGTTCCCCGTCACTATCGTGGCACGGTCATGCAGTACTGTGTGTCGCCTAAGCCTTCGATGCAGTGCTGTCCCGGGAGTTCTGTCGAACCGGCCGCAGTGGAACGCTAGTCCTTCCCTGGCCAACCCTGGCAGAACGCGGAAAATTTTAACCACGCCCCTATGCTGGGACGCTATGCCTCCCATGCCCGGCCTGGTTGTTCCGCCACGCACACTACTGACCTCGCTCTCGGGCGACATCGGTACCTGCGTGATCCTGGGTCAGGTGATGTCCACTATGTGGTCCAGACATGGGCTTAGTCAGGTTGATGTGGTAGGGTCTGAGAATTAATTTTCTCAGCTCCCCCATGTCCCAGGCTGAGCTCTTTGGCGGGTGGCTTCGGCCACCTGAAGCAGACTCAGGTTCTGTACCGATGGTCATCCATCCGTGCGGTCTCCTTAGTCTTCTTCCCGCCAAGGCCCCCTCCATGCGGCTGCTCCCCTCGGGCCTTCACCAGCTCTGAGTAGGAGGAAGTCGCAGGAGGGTGGCGCTGCCCGTCTCCGCCCCTTAGACTGCCACGTCAGTCTAAGCAGCACCCTTGAGGCGGGCAGCCTGGTCGGCGGTGTGGTTGAGGACTGCGCCCAACAGTCTTCGATCACTCCAGAAGCGGACTGAGGCTATGCACTGACGGTCATCCGTTGGTGTGGTCTGCTTAGTCCGCTTCCCGCCGACGCCACCTCCATGCGGCTCCTTCCCTCGAGCCTTCACCGGTCCGAGCACGAGGAGGTCGCTGGAGGCTGGCACTGCCTGTCTCTGCCCCTTAGCCGGCTAACACCTGGCTAAGCAGCACTCCTGAGATGGGCAGCTTGGAGTTAGGGCTCAGTTCTTCGGGGAGTTGGGAGCAGGACCACTCCTTCCCCCAGTGGAGGGCTGGGGGAGAATGTTGTTCTAAAGAACTGATGCTCTTTCTCTGAGCTTTAAGAGGCAGTGGATGACAGCACGCGCCGCCCACGGGCCACGCTCCTCTCATCCCCCCTCTGTCGCCAGACCCCTGCCAGAGCACGCCCCCGTGGGACGCGCGCCCTCCCCTGGCCTCCTCTGGCAGGATGCGGTTTATGACCGTGCCCCCGCACAGGGCCGCTATGCCACCCTCGCCGGTGCCGGTCATTCCGCCTCGCTGCCCCACCGACGGTACGTCTGTGGTTCGTATGACCCCGCTGGTGCACTTTCTGGAGGCCTGGTTAGAGCTTCCCAGACTGTCCCGCTGGGTCGCGAAAACCATTAGATTCGGCTACGCGATTCAGTTCGCGATATCTCCTCCCCGCTTCAGGGGAGTCCGCTTCACTATGGTCAGGGGCAATGCCCCTGTCATGAGAGCGGAGGTCGCCACCCTACTGGCGAAGGGTGCGATCGAGATTGTCCCTCCAGCCGAGATGAAGTCCGGCTTCTACAGCCCCTACTTCATTGTACCCAAGAAGTCCGGTGGGTTACGGCCAATCCTCGACCTGCGCGTCTTGAACCGCTCCCTTCACAGGCTGCCGTTCAAGATGTTAACGGCCAAACACATCCTCCAGTGTGTACGGCCGCAGGATTGGTTTGCAGCGATCGACCTGAAGGACGCCTACTTCCATGTCTCCATTTTACCTCGACACAGACCGTTTCTACGGTTTGCTTTCAAGGGGCAGGCATACCAGTACGCGGTTCTCCCTTTCGGGCTAGCCCTGTCTCCTCGCGTCTTTACGAAGGTCGTCGAGGCAGCCCTTGTTCCCCTCCGGGAACACGGGGTTCGCATCCTGAACTATCTCGACGACTGGCTAATCCTAGCTCACTCTCGAGGCCAGGTTTGCGAACACAGGGACCTAGTGCTCCGGCACTTAGCTCGTCTGGGCCTTCGGGTCAACTGGGAGAAGAGCAAACTCTGCCCCGTGCAGAGGATCTCTTTTCTCGGTATGGAGATCGTCTCGGTCGCCATGTGCGCGCAGCTTACGAGCGAGCGCGCGCAGTCACTGCTGACTTGTCTTCGCCAATTCGAGGGCAAGAGTGCGGTTCCACTGAAACTATTTCAGAGGCTCCTGGGGCATATGGCATCCGCAGCCGCAGCAACGCCGCTGGGATTGCTTCATATGAGACCGCTTCAGCTTTGGCTTCGCGATCGAGTCCTGAGGTGGGCATGGCAACACGGCACGCTCCAAGTCCCAGTGACTCCAGCCTGCCGTCAGACCTTCACCCCGTGGACGAACCTCAATTTTCTACGGGCCGGAGTGCCCTTAGAGCGAGTTTCCCGGCATGTTGTTGTATCAACAGATGCCTCCACCACGGGCTGGGGCGCCATGTGCAATGGTCATGCTGCCGCGGGCTCCTGGACAGGACCCCAGCGCCTTTGGCATGTCAATTGTCTCGAGTTGCTGGCTGTACGTCTCGCCCTGCACCGCTTCCATGCGCTGCTCAGGGGTCAGCACGTACTAGTCCGATCAGACAATACCGCAACAGTAGCGTACATCAACCAACAAGGTGGTCTACGCTCCCGCCGTATGTCGCAACTCGCTCGCCACCTCCTCATATGGAGTCAGAAGCATCTGAGGTCGCTTCGAGCCATTTATATCCCGGGACACCTGAACCAGGCGGCCGACGAGCTGTCTCGAGTTCGGCCTCTCGCTGGAGAATGGCGGCTCCATCCCCAGACGGTCCAGCTGATTTGGGATCAGTTCGGCGACGCACAGGTAGACCTGTTTGCCTCCCACGACTCGTCCCATTGCGACCTGTTTTATTCCCTGACCGAGGGCACGCTCGGCACGGATGCACTGGCGCACAGCTGGCCGTGGGGCCTACGCAAGTATGCGTTTCCCCCAGTGAGCCTCCTTGCGCAGACCTTGCGCAAGATCAGGGAGGACGAGGAGCAGGTCATTTTGGTTGCCCCGTATTGGCACAACCGGACCTGGTTCTCCGAACTAGTACTCCTCGCGACAGCACCTCCCTGGCCAATTCCTCTGAGGAAGGACCTCCTTTCTCAGGGACGGGGCACCTTATGGCACCCTCGTCCCGATCTTTGGAACCTCCACGTGTGGCTCCTGGACGGGACGAGGCAGGTTTGAGTACCCTACCACCTGCGGTGGTGGCTACCATCACTTCCGCTAGAGCATCGTCCACGAGACATGCCTATGCGTTGAAGTGGAACCTCTTCGTCAACTGGTGTTCTTCTAAACATCAAGAACCCACGAAATGCCCGATCAGTGTCGTGCTTTCCTTCCTGCAAGAAGGGTTGGAGCGAAGGCTGTCTCCCTCCACCCTGAAAGTGTATGTTGCCGCCATTGCCGCACATCACGAAGCAGTCGATGGTAAGTCTTTGGGGAAGCACGATCTGATCGTCAGGTTCCTGAGGGGAGCGAGGAGACTAAATCCTCCTCGTCCTCCCCTCGTACCCTCTTGGGACCTCTCAGTGGTTCTAACTGCCCTGCAGAGTGCTCCATTTGAGCCTTTGCAATCAGTGGAGCTTAAGTTCCTGTCTATGTAGACAGCGCTCCTGGTTGCATTGGCCTCCAGCAAGAGGGTAGGGGACCTGCAGGCATTTTCGGTTGACGAAGCGTGCCTGGAATTCGGGCCGGCTAACTCTCACGTGATCCTGAGACCCCGGCTTGGATACGTGCCCAAGGTTCCTACCACACCCTTTCGAGAACAGGTAGTGAACCTGCAAGCGCTGCCCTTGGAGGAGGCAGACCCAGCCTTGGCACTGCTCTGTCCAGTACGCGCCCTTCGTGCTTACGTAGACAGAACGCGGTGTTTCAGGACCTCAGACCAGCTCTTTGTCTGTTATGGTGGGAAGCTGAAGGGAAAGGCTCTCTCAAAGCAAAGGTTATCTCACTGGATAGTGGATACCATTGCTTTGGCATACCAGCAGCAAGGTCGTCAATGCCCCCTTGGTGTGAAAGCCCACTCCACTCGTAGTGTGGCTTCTTCTTGGGCTCTAGCGCATGGCACCTCGCTAACAGACATTTGTAGAGCTGCAGGCTGGGCGACACCCAACACATTCGAGAGATTCTATAATCTCCGAGTAGAGCCAGTTTCTTCTCATGTACTCGCTTCAACCAGCCGGTACTAGATTCTGCTCAGGTGTCTTCGCTTGCTCGCCATTCCTCTCCACGGACGGGATACGTGCGATCATCTTCTCAGGTGAGTCTGATAAGCTCTGAGTTCCTCCAGCACTGGTTACGTCAACGCCTGAGTTATGCCAATCTGCCATAACACAGCTCTTGCGCTTGACTAGGTGCCTCCATGTGCATGGTCCCCCCTTTGGGCGACCCCCACATGTGTATTCCACTATAAGTCTCTTTTGAGCGTGTGTCTTTCCCTTGGCAAGCCACCTTGCCAACCCTGGGGTTTAAATATTCCACCTGCGGCTGGACACCTCAGTGATACCCCATATGCATCCCTCTGGGTCATATGTGTCTCTCAAGTCCCCCCCTTAATGGTTGGGCATAATTGCATATTTCTCCTGAGATATGCTTCCCAGTGTACCTTGGTATTCCTGTGTTAAGTAGGACTCCTTCGTTCGTGCTATTCTCACAACAGGGAGCTCAGACTTACGCAGGGCACTGGATGACAGCCGAGGTGGCGTGATTAGACTGGAACCCCAATCGTCGTCATCCGACGTAACTCGGAGTGACCACGAAAGGGAACGTCTCGGTTACGGATGTAACCCTCGTTCCCTGAGTAGGGAACGGAGACGTTACGTCTTCCTGCCACTTCCGCTGTATCGCTGAAAAACGCCTGAGTTCAGTCTCGGCTCCTCAGCGAAGACATATCTGCATATTGCAGCGTACTTCCTTATATACCCCCTGCGGTGGGCGGAGATACGCTATGCAAATTCCGCAGACCCATGGCATTTCATTGCCATTGGCTCGTTTTATATACTCGAAGGTGAGAGGCTTTCTAAGCGAAACCCCAATCGTCGTCATCCGACGTAACGTCTCCGTTCCCTACTCAGGGAACGAGGGTTACATCCGTAACCGAGACGTTCTCTCTGTCACACCTGTTTCCTCGTTAGTCTTGTCAGCTGTGTCTCCTTTCCCTGATCGGTTTCCCTTTGTATTTAAGCCCTGTGTTACATTGTTCATTGATTGATCTATGTTGTATTAAGTGTGTGTGAAACTTCTGCCTGTCTTTGATGTACCTGTATGATTTATATTGTGAGTAAAAGTTTGCATTGAAACATTTGATTCTTCTTCGTCTTCTTCTGCCTGCACCACACCGTGACATAGGGATGGGAAAATTAAGCCTCATGAATCACTGAGGCTTTCCCCTGACTGTTCCGAGAAAAGATTCAAAGCTTCGAGAGTGTCGAGAACAGCGCCATCTGGTGCTTATTTAAAATAAAGCAGCCAGAAGCCTGTGTTAGAAGCTCTGGCAGATGAAGCCACTACAACACACTCCATAGTTTCAATGTTATGTGTATTTGTACACAAAAAGCCTTACATGTTTGTGTTTGATTTGTTCATTAAATAAATTAATTTTCTCTCCTCACAAACCCATCAACCAGACTGAGCCAACAATGACTCGTTAAATACGATCTGGGGTTCGAACCTTCTGACACCCAAAGCGAAACGCGCACGTGATTGGACAGAAAGTGAGGCTTCATGTTCACGTCACGTCAAGTGAGTGACTCTAGTAAACCAATACACACCCCAATACGGGGCTTCACTAGAATTTGTGTCGCATGTGCGTATCATCGAAGCTTTAGTGTCATATGTAACATCACTACTGTGACAGAAGATCGGACCGGACAGAAGATAGGGTGAGAATTATCATCATGGCTCAGGAGAGCCAAAACTTTTTTTCATTCACCAAGGACTTTTGCTGCCTTGTCGTCACCAGCGCCTTCGACGACAAGAGCCTGAGTACCTTGTTTTCCGGATCGGGGCCACATTCAACCATCCCATCGACCTCCCTGACACCACCGGACTGGACTGGAGGGAGACTGTCCTCCGGTGTCTGGAGAGTGTCATGCCTCGATCCGGAACACAGCCAGACCCAAGGCTTCTTCATGTCATGACTGCCCAGCCTGAGCCCTCAGCCAAGATGGCCGCCACCTCACCGCCTGACCGCCAATACCTGTTACTTGTTCTGTTCCTCGACCTCTTCCTGTCCCTAGACCTGTTCCTGCCCCAAGACCTGTTCATGTTCTTAGACCTGTTCCTGCCACAAGAACTGTATCTGTTCCCGAGCCTGTATCTGAATCTGTTCCCGACCCTGAACCTGTTCCTGAACTTGAGCCAGTTCCCAAGCCTGAGCCTGAGTCTGTTCCCGAGTCTGAGCCTGTTCCTGAGCCGGAGTCTGTTCCTGAGCTTGAGCCAGTTCCCGAGCCTGAGCCTGTTCCCGAGCCTGAGCCTGTTCCTGAGCTTGAGCCAGTTCCCGAGTCTGAGCCTGTTCCAGAGCCTGAGCCTGTTCCTGAGCTTGAGCCTGTTCCCGAGCCTGAGCCTGTTCCCGAGCCTGTTCCTGAGCTTGAGCCAGTTCCCGAGCCTGAGCCTGTTCCAGAGCCTGAGCCTGTTCCTGAGCTTGAGCCTGTTCCCGAGCCTGAGCCTGTTCCCAAGCCTGAGCCTGAGTCTGTTCCCGAGTCTGAGCCTGTTCCTGAGCCCGAGTCTGTTCCTGAGCTTGAGCCAGTTCCCGAGCCTGAGCCTGTTCCTGAGCTTGAGCCAGTTCCCGAGCCTGTTCCAGAGCCTGAGCCTGTTCCCAAGCCTGAGCCTGAGTCTGTTCCCGAGTCTGAGCCTGTTCCTGAGCCCGAGTCTGTTCCTGAGCTTGAGCCAGTTCCCGAGCCTGAGCCTGTACCCGAGCCTGTTCCTGAGCCTGTTCCCAAGCCTGAGCCCGAGTCTGTTCCCGAGTCTGAGCCTGTTCCTGAGCCTGTTCCTGAGCCTGTTCCCAAGCCTGAGCCCGAGTCTGTTCCCGAGTCTGAGCCTGTTCCTGAGCCCGAGTCTGTTCCTGAGCTTGAGCCAGTTCCCGAGCCTGTTCCTGAGCTTGAGCCAGTTCCCGAGCCCGTTCCAGAGCCTGAGCCTGTTCCCGAGTCTGAGCCTGTTCCTGAGCTTGAGCCAGTTCCCGAGCCTGAGCCTGTACCCGAGCCTGTTCCTGAGCCTGTTCCCGAGTCTGTGCCTGTTCCTGAGCCTGTTCCCAAGCCTGAGCTGAGTCTGTTCCCGAGTCTGAGCCTGTTCCTGAGTCTGTTCCTGAGCCTGTTCCCAAGCCTGAGCCCGAGTCTGTTCCCGAGTCTGAGCCTGTTCCTGAGCCCGAGTCTGTTCCTGAGCCCGAGCCTGTTCCTGAGCTTGAGCCAGTTCCCGAGCCTGTTCCTGAGCCTGTTCCTGAGCCTGTTCTCGAGCCTGAGCCTGTTCCTGAGCCTGAGCCAGTCCCCGAGCCTGAGTCTGTTCCTGAACCTGAGTCTGTCCTCGAGCCAGAATCGGTTCCTGAATGAATGATGACCTGAATGATGTTGTGTTAGCGGCCCCTAAGTTAATAACTAATGATCTTTGCAACGGAAGTGAATCAATCAAAGCTAACTTTAGCTGGACAATAACTTTATTCAAGAGCTGCTATAAAGCCAAAACCATCTCTGTTACTTTAATGTCCTATTATCACTGTAAAGCTGCTTTGAAACAATCTACATTGTTAAAAGCGCTATAAAAATGAAGGTGACTTGACTATTAGCTGTATGTCCATTCAGATCTATATGTGGACAAACATGAAAATACAGACATTGACATTGAAGTCAGACAATTTAATATTGTATTTGGATCACCAAAAATTGCTTATTGGCACTAAAAAGTGGAGAGAAACATACGTGTACCAGGAATAGCTGTTTTCAAAGTGCACAGCAAAAAGTGAAGACCAAATACATTGTCATAACCATCAATATGCTAAAAGTTTTCAGAGAGCTGTAATGATTGAACTAGGGTTATTCAAGTGCTCAATCATCAAGATCGAGAAAACATTGAGAGCTCCACATTGTGCCTGTCTGCTTGTGTGGACATGACAACCCATTCTCTCTGAGAGCTGTTTGCCCATTTTCTACACCGCTAATAAGAAAACCAGTCAGTTTCAGTTTAGGCAGTGGCACGTGTGGCGTGTATGGTCACGTCGTGACTTTTTCCTGTTCACAAAGAGGACACTGACACCAACAGACAAGACAGAGCAGGTTACTTTTGATATGAAACTAATTCTCAGCTCTCAGATTCTGTCAATTTTATTACGAAAATCAAACAATATCGTTTTGGCGCTTGTAAATGTGATGTGACAGATCGTGGTCGTGAGCCGAACATCTCTTAGCCTTCTCTTTACTACTAGTTGATACCCAGAGAGCACACGTACGTCTGGCCGACATCGGCCCAACATCGTTCTTAAGTTATACCTTAAGCTGAACCTTATCGTTAATGCGTGTTTCCCGAAACATTCTTAGTTAAGTATACCTTCTGTGAGTCATACATTCGGAAGGTTGGTAGGTATATGGCGGTGAGGATATTTCTTCACCGGTTAATCAAAGTGTGACAATACCGGTATCAATGACAGGAGCTTTTAAATCGCACATTTGAAAGCAAAACTAAAATGTGCACGTCCGCACAAGGATTCATAATGGTGCAGAGCAGAGTGAGCGTTTTCAATTAATTCCCAGCAGAGGTTCATAGGTGCTCTGTTCTGCTTGCTTGCGCCCGTGAACACGCACCATTATGAATGCCCGTGCAGACGTGTGCGCATTTTAGTTTCACTTTCAAATTAGGGCCAATTTGGGGGCGGATTGCTTGAATGTTGAGTTCAGCCGATTATTCTTAATGAAAAACACCAACAAAACAAATTCGCTTAAATAGGCGCTTTTACATTTCGCTTTGACACCAAATATTGCTCCATCATCTTGTCAGTCAGCTCTTTACTCTCTTGATAAATTAAATCTGACTCCTGTTGCCGATCTTTGTTTTTAATTCAGGAGGGTTCAGGTCCAATGTTCATAGAGCGGAAGATTTTGTAGTCAAATTATCAGCACACATCTCCTCTACAAAACAAACTGACCTGGTCCTTAAACTGGTAAACACAGATTGTGATGGTTCACCGGGGCGAGCAGTGCTGCATATACCGCTCTACAGCTTACGATGCAGACATCAAAAGCCCATCATCTGGATAAAGGAAACAGTTAAAACGTATTTGTTGATGTATTTGTTTCTTAACTGCTTTTTCTCAGTGTTTTTCACTCATAGGCTGCTAGGAAGAGTCCGTCTCTACTGTGGGGCTACACTGTAGCTGTTCCTTTTTGATCCCTTTTCTCCTTCTTTCTGGTGTCATTAAAGCATCTTAACTTGAATTGTGTCTGTTCATTATACTAGAGACAGTTACACACACAAAATTAAGATATTTTTCATATCACTATAGCCTACTTTAACTCCTTTAAATACCAGCTGACAGGGCTCTCTGTATGTTTACAGCATTAGGTGAGATAGCTTTTTTTTTTTTTTTTTGAGAAAAATTAACATGTATATATCTTATTTTTAAATATCCAAAATTTCTTATTTTCATGAGCATTCAAATGTTCTTATTTATTGTTCTATTTATTTTATACTATTGTACTATTTAGACAATAACAAGTTTGCAGTAATGCAAAGATGTCATTATTTCATTTTGCAAAAAAATCTTATTTTAATTAGAAAACAATGTGCATTTAGTTGTTGTTGCTAGTTTGAGAAATACACATTTCAGCATTATCACTAATCTGTGTGTGCATTTTCCTTGAGAACCAAGCAAGTTGACTCATGAAACCATTTGATTATTATATCGCAATCGCAATATTGACCTCAATAATCGCAATATGACATTTCCCCCAAATCGTGCAGCCCTACTTTTCAATCAACAAACAATTGTATAAACTTAAGCAATGGTTTTCATGTGTTCATTTTGATTTCATTTGAGGTCACAAGTAGACTCGAGAGCATTGCTTTTTGAACATCTGTTTACTTTTGTCCTATGCATTTACATATACAACACAACTTGCAATAAAAGTAAATACATATTATTGGAAAAAGTTGCTAGATGTTTCTTTGTCTGTTGGAGCACTGCTGTGCACACGAAGATGGCATGTGACTCATGATATAGCAGTGATCGTCCAATCACGCTGAGTAAACCACTGAGAATGCCAGCTGGAGAGGACAAGGCAGGACACAAGTGCTCATTGACTCAGAGAGGGTGTGTGTGTGTGTGTGTGTGTGTGTGTGTGTGTGTGTGCGCGCGCGCGCGCACTGGTGCATCTGTGTTTGTCTGTGTACATACACTACAAGAGGTGTGAGTGAAGCAGTGAGCTTGTCATGCTAATCTATCATGCTTCTTCACATGAGATATGGCACGTGTACGAATGTTCTGTGTGAATATTATGGTCTATTGTCACAGTCTGAATGAATATCATTTCTGTTTTAATTAATCCTTTTCACAGGCCAAAGCTTTCTCAGGGAAGGGTGTAATAATCTTCATTATAGGCAGCAGATCTCTTTCTCATTCACAAATACCTGTCCTCCTTCAGTTTGACGAGGTGAGAACTTCATTGTGAGTCATATATTAGTGTCTAAGATGACAATGTGCGGGACTTTTTAAGGTGCTCCATCACTCTGAATGGGTGAAATTGATTACATTTCTCAAGCAGATTTATGGGTAAGGAGAGACTTTGGGAGACACTGTTACTGTAGGATGTGCAGAATAACAAGTTACACATTTTTTGTAACATTGTAAATGTTTTTACTGTGACTTTTGATCAATTAAATGCATCCATACTGAATATGTATTAATTTCTTTAAAAATAATTATTGCCCCCAAATCTTCAGTAGGCCTATACATACACATAATTCATGAAACTGCAAAAAATTTAAGAATGTCAAATTATTGTATGCTAATTGAAAAATAAAATAAAATACATGTATTTATCTAAAACACATTTGGCAACACTTAACTCCAACATGGCATTTAATTAAAATGTCCTGGATATCACAATTTAACAAATTTTATTTGGCTATAAAAGAAGCTAACAAAAATGGGTTTACTTTTTGATTTTAGGCCACTTGTCTCGCATCAATCTGTCTTTCTAAAGACACAGGTCACGTGCGCGCGCACTCTCTCTCTCTCACGACATACCCACCCACCGCCCACCCTCAGGTGAGATAGGAGGGATGTAATGCATCCCTCTCACACACATTTCTGTTTGTTTCGCCAGTGTTTAAATTTCATTCGTTTTCTCCATTCAAACTAAAACTTCGTTCAGGTGTCGTTTCCACTAGCTCAGGAATTATATAACGTCTTCATAGCAAAGTTAACTGACTTTATCTGGAGCAGCAGGTTTAATTTTTTTGTTTAATTAGATTTTTTTTTTAGATTTGAACATCGCTTCTGCGCCGAGCAAGATTGCGCGTAAATCTCAGCGCGAGGCGCGGCCGGTGCTGTCGAGACTGGGCGTCAGAGCGCGGGTGCTCGCCACGGGAGTGCTGGGTGTCGTCATGGTGCTGGTGCTGGTCATCCTCATCCCGGTGCTGGTCAGCGCGGCAGGATCCGACCCGCGCTACGAGATGCTCGGCGCGTGCCGCATGGTGTGCGATCCGGCCGGAACGAAGTCTCCATCATCAGCACCGATGGACAACCGTTTAGTTCAGTCCCCACCAACTTTCATCCGCGGTACGAAAGGAGAGCCAGGGCGCTCAGGAAGGATCGGTCCGAGGGGTCAGCCGGGTCCACCCGGACCTCCAGGTCCCCCGGGGGTCATAGGAGAACCAGGGCCACCTGGATTGCCCGGTCCGCCCGGAGTCACCGGTGTCATAAGCGCAGCGACGTACAGCACCATCCCCAAAATCGCCTTCTACGCAGGACTCAAGAAGCAACACGAAGGATACGAGGTGCTGAAGTTTGATGATGTGGTCACTAATTTGGGCAACCACTATGACCCCTCGAGCGGTAAATTCACCTGCTCCATCCCGGGGATCTACTTTTTCGTGTATCACGTATTAATGAGAGGCGGCGACGGGACCAGCATGTGGGCTGATCTGTGCAAGAATAATCAGGTATTTCATAAATCCAGCTGTCACAGTCCGCAGGTGTTATAGCCTATTTATTTTATTCAACGAATCGATCTAGTTTTGGCGCATAAGAAACATGCTTAATTTATTTTTAACATATAAATTTAAAAGTTAATAAAAAAAAAAAATAAGTTAAGCATGTTTCGTATCAGTAGTGCTTATACAATTAATCGATTAATCGCATCTAACAAAGATTTGTTTACATAATATGTGTGTGTGTGTATACACCTTTGATGAACACACACACAATATATATATATATATATATATATATATATATATATATATATATACACATATGGGTGTGTCTGTGTATACATAGTATATATATATACACACACAGACATAATATACAGTAGGCTAGTCAACGTTTGAATTGGATCAAAAAAGTTCATCAAAGGTTCCTAAGACAAGAACTGTTATTGTTCAAAATTCATGTATAACTTTGATGAAAGGTTTTGATCCATTTCAAATGTTGACTACTGTATTATATATATATAAAATACATTTATATATATATACATACATATATAATGTATATACATAATGTATAGTTTATACATTATTTATATATATATATAAAATACACACACACAGACATACACACACATAATACATATATTATACCTATATACACACACCCACACATTATGTAAACAAAAATCTTTATGGTAGATGTGATTCATTGATTTGACAGCACTAATTAGTAAAAATATTATTTGGGAAAAAATAAAGCAAAAAAACGTATCTTCGTTTTTTAAAGTTGAATGTTTCTTACACACTAAAACTAGACTGAACAATTAAAATTTAAATATTGTCCAATTTATGCTATTTAAATTGATATTTTTCACTATTTACTTTACATTTTGTCTTAAGAATATTATAATGATTAGATCTGATTAGATATATATACATACATCTACATCTGATATTGCAAAAAAATAAAAATCATTGTTGTGCATCAGCCTACAAACATGCCTTCTTCAGTGGACAAACTGAAATGTTGTCTTGTCTTAAGAGAATAACGTTAAACTTCCATGGGTACAATTTTGTTTCAAGTCTTTGGAAGTACCAAGGAGTCATAACTTAATGTGCACTTCTCTCATGAGATTAAAAATATATTTCTTGCAGGTGCGTGCAAGCGCGATAGCACAGGATGCAGATCAGAACTACGACTACGCCAGCAACAGCGTGATACTACACCTGGAGCCCGGAGACGAGGTCTACATTAAACTAGACGGAGGCAAAGCCCACGGGGGAAACAACAACAAATACAGCACCTTCTCAGGCTTCATGATCTACACCGATTAACACCTGTGGAAGAAACTGCACTTTCAGATGCACCTCGTTCTGACGTCACGGAGGGC
The DNA here is from genome assembly GCF_964197995.2 of Scardinius erythrophthalmus. Classification (NCBI taxonomy): domain Eukaryota; kingdom Metazoa; phylum Chordata; class Actinopteri; order Cypriniformes; family Leuciscidae; genus Scardinius; species Scardinius erythrophthalmus. The sequence continues at coordinate 31,664,831 of NC_138229.1, forward strand.
ACAAAAAAGTTGAACCCCTCGAGCCTGTGAGGGATACAAGCAACAGATCGTCCGGTTGAGAACTATACATCTCCAAGCATGTGAACACACATTCTACACGCAAATTAGTTTTTAGAGAAATCACTGTGATTTAGAAACAAATCTCACAGTGTAACACTGGTGATTGTAGTATATTTATTGAGAGATTAACCGGCAGAAAGCAGAAAATCATCATTCCATTCCATATGTGCCTAACGTACACTGACACATGGCTGATCCGAAGAGGCTGTTACAGAAAACCTGATATTAGCCCGGAAACAGTTCAATGACATTTCTTTAATCATTTCTCATTCTTCGCACACTAAATGTCACATTTCAACCACAATTCTCTACTGTTTTATATCAATGTTTTCATTTAAAAATATTACCACTGTCTGGTATGTGCAGTGTCATCGAACAAATTGTGAATAAAATATATCGTATGATTTGCATCTGTGTATAAATTTCCTATAATACTAAGCATCCTACATATATAGTGCAACTACATCAATCAACAAATTAAATTCAATACTATTTAGAAATATTTTAGCTTCAAAAGCACTGAACTAAATGCTGCTGTAAAACATCCTCATCTATATCCACAAAATAATTAAAACAGACTCATGCTAGAAAAGTCACCAGCAATCAATAAAGAAATGCTAATTTTAAAGTGCCCCTATTATGCCTTTTGGAAAACCACCTTTCATGCAGTGTGTAATATAGCTGTGTGTGAATGTGAAAGGTCTGCAAAGTTTGAAGATTAAAGTGCACCAAATAAATGATTGTCTCCTAAAAGAAAGAACTGATTCTGAACTTCGTACAGATTTACTGGACAGACTCTTTTATTATTATTATTATTATTTTATCATTATTCACTTTCAAAGACTTTCCAGATGTATTCAAATGCCTCTCAGTTTAGTGCTTTGAAAATCAACAATTATTAAACACATTTAAAGGTGAATCCAGTTTTAAGGGAAAGGGAAGCTAGTGCAAAAATCAAAATAATTTGGATAATAAATTCTTTAGAATACATAATAATATTGACAAGATCTGATGTATATCATTTTATAAAGCTTTTTGTTTTGAGAACCATAGACATAAAAAAAAAAAAAAACATTGCTACCTAAACATTTAGTTCTATAATATTAGAAATCTCTGAAACAACTGCTGATTAATTTTTTTTTTTTTTTTAAAGAGTAGCCTATACAAGTTAAAGGAGAACTCCGGTCAATTTTAACATTGAGCTCATTTTTTTGTACATTTGGAGTGCTGTCAATACAGAGAACAACGACAAAAATCGGTGTTGCCTACACCGAGTTATTCTATTTTTAAAATTTGCACCCTGTTGACTTCAATGGGGCAAGTACTAAACCTGCTTTTAGCCTCTTAACATCCTTGATGTGTCATTACAAGTGCACAGAAAATGTGAGTGATTCCTTCTGAGTGAATCTGACTGCAGTAGATGTGAAAGATATGTATAAAAATGATGTTATTTAAGCCAGCGCACATACCTGTATTTACATCCGGTTTTCGGTTGAAGTCCAAAGTGTGAACTCGGCAATCGACTACTTTGGACTTCCACTGAAAACAGGATGTAAACACAGGTATTTGCGCTGGCTGAAATAACATCATTTTTATACATATCTTTCACATCTACTGCAGTCAGATTCACTCGTGTTCACTCAGAAGGAATCACTCACATTTTCTGTGCACTTTTAATGACACATCAAGGATGTTAAGAGGCTAAAAGCAGGTTTAGTACTTGCCCCATTGAAGTCAACAGGGTGCAAATTTTAAAAATAGAATAACTCGGTGTAGGCAGCACCGATATTTGTCGTTGTTCTCTGTACTGACAGCACTCCAAATTTACAAAAAAATGAGCTCAATGTTAAAATTGACCGGAGTTCTCCTTTAATCTCCCCTCCTTCTCACAACCTGTTTCATCACATGAGGTTATGATGCTGTTTTTACTAAATGAACTACAAGATTCTGGAAATTGAAAATCACTTTTTAAATAGAGATCACAACTCTTAATAGACAATTAATCATAATACGTAATTGACAGATTGTGAGAAAATGTTAGTTGCAGTCTATATAAAAAGTATATTTAATACATTTTTATGAATTGTCATTTAAACAAAATCAGTTTGAGTGAATGATTCAAGGACTCGCTCATAAAGACACCACTTGTTTCATTACTGGATGAATCAGTGATTTTTAACAAAACTCTTAAATGAACAATTCAATGACAAATACATTTTTTAAAGGGGCATTATGCAAGTCTGAGTGTTTTTTCTCTACGAGCTCCCCCTAGTGTCTGGTAGTATAATGCTTTCAAACACTCTGTCATAAAAACGAACTGTTGTCCCTCCCCCCTCCCCACGAGCAACCCAGCTGATCAGCTGTCAACCCAGCTGAGCAGATGAACCGGCTATTTCAAAACCAGTTATGTCTACCGAGGCAAGTAAAGCAATACTTTCTTTCCAACTGATGGCGATTTTTTTATTTATTGTGTTGCCATGCATACTAGTATTTTTACCGGGAACGAACGATATGAACGAGGCGAACTACTGCTTTCGTGTTTGTTTGTTTGTTTGTTTTTGGGAGAATGGGCATGAGCATAAAAAATATATATATATATCGGAGGCTAATATTTGTCCAAAGTTATATTAGCAAGGTCTATAAGTTCATCTGGTAGAATGATGGTTTACCTTTGCTTGTCTAAGAAAACATCTGAACGTTTTTTCTAGCTCAATCATGATATGTGCAACATTTTGCGCGTCTGATATTGCCTACTATCAGACGCGTTGACTTAGTGACATAAAATAAAAGTGTAAGTTACACAAATAAAACCGACAGAGGAACTGCCAAACAACTACAGAAATCAAACGTGTTTGCTATGACAATGCTAACATCAAAGTTATAGTATCTAGCGTACTAGTAAGCCCCTAACAGACAGCGATCATAATAAAAACCTTTACAGACAATAGCAAACATCCTGAGGTCGCAATTACTTGAAATTTAAATATTAAACACAGTTTATTCCAAAGATACTTAACTTACAAGTGCAACAGCAGCCAGGTCAGCATCCGTTTTGCAGGCTTCTGTTTCTCTCAGTTCTCACCATTCTGAAAAAGCCGGTCCGATATATTTACTCGAGTCTGACTTCTTGCTCGGTCAGTCTCCCTTTTCCTCTTTCGTTGGTCCTCCGACAAAGATTTCCTAGCTTTCTGCTTCTTTTTTACAGGCTCAGCCATAACTCAATCTATCGTTGCCCTTTGCTTATAGCTAGCCCGCTGGTGCTTGAATAGGGGCGTGTACGTGTGCAGTGCCGTCAAGCAATTCGTTACATCGCGAGACCTGATATCACGCGATACTTCCTGACACCGACCCGCGTCCCAAAGTTGCAAGTGAGTTTTTTCCGCTCTCGGGCACCAGGGGGGTGCGAAACCACCACCATTCAACCCAAAATAAGTAATATAACCATTCCACTGACTCCGAAGCTGTTCAGTTAAGGTTAAAAAGTTACCTAGTGTCCCTTTAACAGTCGCTTGTCGCCACCTACTGGTGTAACGATGTAATTGATACATTAAGTTACTTTCAAAAGGTGATTTACTCTATTTTGAGCGCTTCCGTAGACATCAGTGTTTTGATCATTTGAATTACTGTAACAGAAATAATGATTCTGTGGTTGAAAAGACTGTTTGTGAAGCTGTTTCACACCTAGACATAACAACTGCACTCACTTGCTCAGCGCTTGAATGTTCGTTGTGATCATCCTCGTCAAAGGTTTAAAAGACAAGAGCCGAATCTACTGTAGGAGTAAGATCGAGTGGGTCTTTGAATTGAGATCGTGAGCTTTCAATAATTAATCGTGCAGTTCTCTTACGCGAGTCCTCTCGTACTGCGTTTTATCAAAACGCTACGGGAAAAGTCTCTTTTCACGAAACACTGAAGCAAAAAATTATCCTTTAATTTTCATATATGTAAAACGCGTTGCGGCAGCAGCAGTCAGCTATGGCGAGACGGCTTGCTCGCTCATTGGCTGCTCTGCGGCAACTGCTTAAGCCTATCGAGCGAGGCCTGAGATGACATCAGGCCAATGAGGGCGCTTTGCGCCCTCCTCGCCACTTCCCGCCGAAACGGGCGTGGCTTACCTCTATAAAAGGAGCTCGAGAAGGCTGATTCACTTGATTTTAATCTCTTCAGCGAAGCGCACGCATCGCTGGATCACGGAAGCAAGCGTCGTTCGAAGCAAGCACTTCAGCGGGACGAGCCCTCGAAGCCGCTGGCCAACGCCGCCTTCTACAGCTGTACCTGCTGCGCTTTCCGACGCCTATATCCTTTATTGCTATATTGCTCTGTTTTCTGTGTGTGTGTGTGTGTTCGCTGCAACACTCACCCCTAAAAGAGCTTGCGCTCGCTGACGGCGAAACGCCCTCACTCCGAGCCAATTGCCTACGGTGACTCTGAGGACTCGCCAGGCATCCTTCCGAGGCTGCCCTTCCTGGAAGCGGACGGCGGGATTAGTTTTTCTTTACGTTACAAGAAAAGCTACCCTGCCTCCGCACGCGTCATTCACCGGCGAAGGAGAAAAGAGTGTTCTCAGTCCCACCGTTGGTCGGTCTCACCTCTTTTCTCTCATATTTCTCAGTTCCCTGTTCGGCGACTGGAAATATTATTGCAGCAAGTGAGTCTGTTATAGCACGCTTGCCTGCCAAAAAAAACGCCGAAGAATACATGTTGACGCCGCCTTTGCCGCCAATGCTTCACTCTGTCAGTCCCCTGAAGGCGACTGCAGAGATGCATTTTGCAGCCAGCGAGCGCGTAGTACCCGCTTGCCTGCAACCGAACACCGTTTCTACGGTTCCCGTGCGTCACTGGCGAAAGGAGAATGGAGTGTTTTCAGCCCCGCTGAAACTGGGCGATATCCACTCTTCTCACATTCAAAGCCTATATCCCCCTGTGGCTCAGTGGCGGAATTATAGGTTTTCCGCATGGGAGACCAGAGTTCAAATCCCGGTCTAGCGGCATATATTTTTATGCCGCCAATGCTTCGCTCTGTCAGTCCCCTGAAGGCGACTTCGGAGATGCATTTTGCAGCCAGCGAGCGCGTAGTACCCGCTTGCCTGCAACCGAACGCCGTTTCTACAGTTCCCGTGCGTCACTGGCAAAAGGAGAATGGAGTGTTTTCAGCCCCGCTGAAACCGGGCGATATCCACTCTTCTCACATTCTGGCATATTTCAGGCGTCTGAAAATGTTAGTATTGCATGTCGTGCTTACTCGCATGCCTGCAAGCAAACGTCAGTGTGGATAATACTCGCGCTGACTTTGTCTATGTATCTTCACTGTGGTCCAGTGGTAGATTATTAGACTCTCGCGCGGGGGTTCTGAGTTCGAATCCCGGGTCTGCCGGCAGAAAATATTTTGCCGCCGAATGCAAATCACTCTGTTTGTTCCCCGAGAGGCAACTGCAGACGTGTTTGTTTTCGCAGCCCACGAGCACGTGGTACATGCCTGCAAGCAAACGTCAGTGTGGATAATACTCGCGCTGACTTTGTCTATGTATCTTCACTGTGGTCCAGTGGTAGATTATTAGGCTCTCGCGCGGGGGATCCGAGTTCGAATCCCGGGTCTGCCGGCAGAAAATATTTATGCCGCCGAATGCAAATCACTCTGTTTGTTCCCCGAGAGGCAACTGCAGACGTGTTTGTTTTTGCAGCCCAAGAGCGAAGTCCCGGCCACGGCCGATGATGCTATATGTGTACAGAAGATGCCCACTGCTTGTGCCCATCCCTACACATTAGCACAGCCCTTCACACAGGGCCCGCGCTCATATATTCGACTCGGGTCGATCACGCACACAACATAGTGAACGTGCCCACTGCCTAGTGCCCACAAACTATGTTCTGCATGCCTTGTGGTTTCTGTAAAGACGAAACCTGTGTGCATTCACACTGCTCAGGCAGACAGTGCACTCATTGCAGTAATTGTGCCCGCTCTCCCGCGCCCACACTTACTAACGGCCATTATATGTCCTACGGGACTCGCCCAGCCCTCCCTTGCTCGGTTAAACACCGCAGCGGGGTCGAGCGCAGGCATTCTGCCCGGCCACGGCCGATGGTGCTATAAATGTAGTCTCGATGCCCACTCCTCAGTGCCCATCACTACACATAAGCACAGCCCTACACTTAGGGCTCGCGCACATAAAATCGACTCAGGTCGATTGCGCTTCCAACATAGTGAGAGTGCCCGCTTCCCAGTGCCCACGAACACTTTGTCTAACAGATCACAGGCTCTCTGTAAAAACGAGACCTGAGAGCGCGCGCTCTGCTCAGGCAGACACCGCGCCCAAAGCAGTAAATGTGCCCGCTCCCAGCCCACATCTACTCGCTCACATGAGTCCTATGAGACTTTCTCAGTCCTCCCTCACTCAGCTAAGCACTGTAGTAAGGTCGAGGATGAGCGTTCCGCCCGCTGTATTAAGCGCGCGCCCCGCCTCAAATGCCACAGGCATAACGCCTATGTTTTTATCCCCCGAAGCGCCTCTGTCGCACGGCGAACAGAGCGCGCTCCGTATCCAGCCCCTAGCCAGCCATGCAGAAGCATGGGCAGCGCTTCCAGGGGTTTCGGACTGGGTGCTAGGCATTATAAAGAGAGGCTTCTCGCTACAGTTTTGTCGACGCCCTCCCTGCGTCATAGCGCGCGTCGAAACTACGGTTTCGTTGGAAGTAGCACACCTACTTCGAGCCGAAATATCAAAACTGATAAGCAAAGGGGCGATAGAGCGCGTTCCCCCAGCTCTAAGCGAAGGGGGGCTATACAGCAGATACTTTCTAGTCCCCAAAAAGGATGGCGGTATCAGACCCATACTGGATCTAAGACGGCTGAACAGAGTATTAGTGAAACGCAGTTTCAAAATGCTCACAACCAGCAAAATTCTCGCGCATGTTCGCCGAGAAGACTGGTTCATGTCGATAGATCTGAAGGACGCGTATTTTCAAATACAGATAGCGTCACATCACAGGCGATACTTGAGATTCGCCTTCGAGGGTCAGACATACCAGTATACAGTGCTGAACTATTTGGACGACTGGTTGATCCTAGCTCAATCACGATCACAGCTCGTGGAGCACAGAACCATTTTACTCGATCACCTCGAGAATCTTGGTATCACAGTCAACTGGACAAAGAGTTCATTGAACCCCAGTCAAACGATTTTGTTTCTGGGCGTCGTTCTGGACTCACAGTCTATGACAGCGCGGCTGTCACCACAGCGCGTGTTGCTCATTCAGCGCGCGGCGAGATCTTTCCGCCGCGGCGCTTTCACCCCGCTCAGGAAGTTTCAAAGGATGCTGGGTCTCATGGCCTCAGCATCGTCAGTTCTCCGGCTGGGCTTGCTCCGCATGCGCCCGCTGCAGTTCTGGTTGAAAGCGCGGGTACCGCGCAGAGCGTGGGCGACCGGTCGATTACGCCTCAAGGTCGATCAGAGCTGTGTTTCAGCCCTGGCGCCTTGGATGGCGGACGACTGGTACCGATCAGGTGTAAGCCTGGGGACTTCCTCGAGAGTGAGGATGGTGTCGACAGACGCATCCACCTCGGGATGGGGAGCGCTGCTTGAGGGCAGACCGTTCTTCGGCCTGTGGTCGGAACGAGAAAAGCTCCAACACATAAACTGCCTAGAAATGCTGGCAGTGCACAACGCAATGACGCGTTTTTGTCCCCACATCAAGGACGAGCACGTCATAGTCCGTTCGGACAACATGGCTGTGGTGTCCTACATAAATCGCCAGGGCGGTCTGAAATCCATATCCCTGTACAGGCTGGCGAAACGCCTCCTATTATGGGCTCAGCACAACTTGCGCTCGCTGAGAGCAGTGCATGTACCTGGGCTTCAGAATGTGGGCCCAGACAGACTGTCCAGGAACAATGTTCCCCCGGGCGAATGGTCTCTACACCCACAAACAGTCCGGCTGTTGTGGGAGAGATTCGGCAGAGCGGAGGTGGACCTTTTCGCGTCCCACGAAAACGCGCACTGCTCCGCGTTCTTTTCAAAGACCGACAGCACGCTGTCCCGAAGGTGGCCGCGCTGCCCGTTATACGCTTTTCCCCCCGTCTCCCTCCTGCCACAGGTGTTGGAACGGGTCAGGAAAACAAAATGCCCAGTGCTGCTTGTAGCTCCGTTCTGGGAGAACCAGACATGGTTCCCAGTTCTGATGCAGTTGGCAGATGTCGCTCCATGGCCACTGCCGTTGAGGAGAAATCTCCTCTCGCAGGCCAGGGGGCTTGATTTGGCACCCACACCCGGAACTGTGGTCCCTTCATGTGTGGGCGCTCAACGGATAGAGGGAGTCGTGAATACCATCACTCAGGCTAGAGCGCCGTCGACTCGGCGGCTTTATGCTTCGAAGTGGTCGGTTTTCTCCGCCTGGTGTACAGCTCGGAGCCTTTCACCCCTCGAATGTGAGGTAACGGAGGTTCTCTCTTTCCTACAAGAGCTGTTGGATAAGGGCAGATCCCCTTCCACGCTCAAAGTGTATGTGGCGGCTATTTCAGCGTTCTCTGGTTCAACGCTGGATCAGTCGCTGGGAAGGAATGATTTAGTCATCCGCTTCCTCAGGGGAGCTAGGAGACTGAATCCACCCAGACCTCCTTCAGTCCCTATGTGGGACCTTTCTACGGTCCTGGCGGCCATGAAAGGTGCCCCTTTCGAGCCTATCCAGTCTATTAGCCTCAAACATTTGTCTTTCAAAACGGTGTTTTTGATGGCTCTCGCTTCAGTGAAGCGCATAGGCGACCTGCACGCGCTCTCTGTGAGCCCGGCGTGCTTGGAGTTTGGTCCTAATGACTCTAAAGTCATACTCAAACCTAAGCACGGCTATGTGCCGAAATCCCTTAACACGCCTTTTCGGGCTCAGGTCATTTCCCTGGCTGCCCTGCCGGCATCGAGTGAGGAAGGGGACTCGAGTTTTCTTTGCCCTGTTAGGGCTTTAAGAGCTTATATGTCCCACTCTGCTGTCTTCAGACAGACAGAGCAGCTCTTTGTCTCGTTCAGCGGACGTTCCAAAGGAATGGCTGTTTCGAAACAAAGTCTATCCAGATGGATAATTGACGCCATAGCGCTGGCTTATACTGCCAAGGGCATTCCATGCCCGTTGGGAGTCAGAGCGCACTCTACGAGAAGCGTTGCTTCTTCGTGGGCTTGGTCCAGCGGGATTTCCCTACAGGATATATGTACGGCGGCGGGCTGGGCCTCGCCGTCTACATTTATCAGGTTTTATAACCTAGAGGTTCCCGCCTTACAGGCTAAGCTTTTGTCGGTGTAATCTGTTCAGCCGTCTAGTCAGACCGCTGAAACCCATGCGCAATGCGCTACCGACTATCTTGGGCAGAACTGTGTAAGACCCACATTTTCCACATTAGTTCAGGTTCCCTACCCTGTCTATGTGATGTTATACTTGCGTCTGTGGACATGTCTATTCTACGACGCTACAGTATAGGGAATTAAGGCTCCCACCCTTATTCCCTGACTCTGTGTGTGTCAATCTGGTGATTATGCACTGTATGCCTGAAATAGCTTCCGGTGATCAGTGTTTTTATCCCAGCACGCACGGCGTTTTGCAAGGGGTTCCCGTAGCGTTTTGATAAAACGCAGTACGAGAGGACTCTCGTAAGAGAACGTACTCGGTTACTAACGTAACCTCGGTTCTCTCTAGAAGAGGGAACGAGTACTGCGTTCTCTGCCGTGCGTACGGTTCACTCTGGTTCGCTTCGGCGATCAAAATCAAGTGAATCAGCCTTCTCGAGCTCCTTTTATAGAGGTAAGCCACGCCCGTTTCGGCGGGAAGTGAAAAGAGACTTTTCCCGTAGCGTTTTGATAAAACGCAGTACTCGTTCCCTCTTCTAGAGAGAACCGAGGTTACGTTAGTAACCGAGTACGTTTTATTGCACTACATTTTTTTTGTGCTGAATTCGTATCACTTTCGTAGGCTATTGAAAGAATAAAAGATAGAAATCCCTTTCATTTCCATTGCCAATTCCATCACCAATTTGAACTGGAATGCCAACCCATCAATGCCATCTGACCAATCAAAGCAGAGCAGACCAATCACAACAGGCTGGAACATCTGACCAATCAGAGCAGACAAAGCTCTTGGAAAGAATGGGTTTAGAGAGAATTAATCTTCGAATGAACCGTTTTCGGACTCTTAGAGAAATGAGGTGATGTTCAATGTATATTATGAGAAAATTAAAGTGTTTTCTGACATTTGAGGAACGTAAATCTATTGTAGGAGGCCTCCAAAACAAAATTAGTAACCTTTAAAATAGCATAATAGGAGCACTTTCATTTGAAATGGAAGGAAACGGGGTAAGATGTTTTGATATGCCGTCATCTAATAAGAACGTTATGGATGACTCACACGGCATTTCTTTTTAACATTACCTTGCTGTTACACAGGAACAGTGCAACTGACAGTGTCATTATTTTACAAGAGGAGTCACTGTGAGCGGCCACCTGCTCCGGAGGAACACCTCTCTGTCCTACACAATGACCTGTCAGAACGCACGCCTTTCAATTATTAGATGTGTATGGCAAGCAGTCTTACTTAGACATACAGTCAAATCCAACCACCTTAGTACTAATAGTCAGTTGTTGTAAAGGGGCATCTTTAAATTCAGCATGATATTGCCATTAACTGTGAGATGTTTGCAGCTACACAATATAAGAAAGCACATTTTGCACATTATTAGAGTGCGATTGGCTAATAATGAATTTTGCGCATAATTAGAACTTTGATCGCACCAGTCCCGTTCCTTCTGTGCTCATTCCACACATAATTTTTCATTGTGATTCCCTGAGTTTAATTAATAGTCCAATTACTTAAAAGCATTTTCTTTGGTAGTTCATCCAAGAAAACAAAGCACCCATTTTCTATGACTCAGAGCCATGTTTTTATTTTAACCACTTTTTTGTGGTGAGAGAACTTTAACAAGACTTAAAAGGTTCAAATATTCAAATCAAATATTTAACAGGCTTCAATGATTAGGGTTAAACCTAACTGTGATCTAAGGGTCCCAACTTTAACATCAAAGTCAAAGTCAATTCCATACTTTTACGTGGATTAATGTTCACCAAAGTATGGAATTTAGCACCAAAATCAATTGAACAACAATGTTCTTAACAACTAAAGGTAGAAATCAATATTTAGTATGTTAACTTGAGGAAGTAAATCGACTTTTAAGGCAGTTGATTTATTTAAACGTCAGCCAGTGTTTAGGATTCTCAATCAGTATTTTGTCCACCTGGTTCTGAGTGATTCCTCGGGACAACATTTTGGGAACAATATTCTCCAGGATGTGGGAGTAGCCATGACCGCCATACTTGGTCAGTCTGTGCTTGGTGTGGATATCATGGGCGATGAGGATTCTGTCTTCATAACCTTCCCTGATCAGAAAGACTAAGCTGGTGGAACAAGACAAAATGACTCTCAATGATCTGTTGACAGTATATAAAATGGATAGTCTCATTAAATTTGTGCATTAATCAAATTTGCAGAAACACAGGTGTGTTTACACTTGCCATGTTTGGTTCGATTAAAACGAATCCTGGTGTGATTGCTCTGTTAGTGCGGTTCATTTGAATAAGTGTGAACGCTGCCATCTGAACCCTAGTGGCATCAAACAAGCGGATCGAGACCTCTGAAAAGATGGGTCTGTGTACTTTGTACAGCTTTCATCAGTCCCTGTACTTGATGTCCCCAGAGCTTTGTCCAGCACAAACACGGTCAGAACATTTAGTATGGTCTGAACACTCTCCATCGACAAACGTGTGAAATCGATCGCGAAGGATATATGTGCAGAGTTGACAAAAAAGAACTAAAACCCCGCCTCACCCAGTTCGCGTACCGGACCTGGTTGAAACACTCATGCATCTAGCTGGCAGAGTGCCAAAACTTCGCCGGCGCCTTCAGCACTGCACTAAACATAGTCAAGCCGACGCGGGAATAATATATCACAGGGAGGAGTTAATAATGAAGCGGGTATATTGGTGCATGCAACATAAAGAAGCAACAGGTGTACTGGTGCATACAACATCAGACCAGCTGTTACAAGCGGTCGGTTACCTACAATCCCAGCGTCCGGAATAAATCCACGGGACGAGCGAAGTGCACAAGCACAATAATAGGGCAGACAGCTGAAACCACCGCATACTGAAAAGGTTGTGCAATAAATGCGTTAGTCGTCTAGGTAGTCCAGAACGCGCTCCCCTCGGGAAAGCACTGTGTTTTTCGTGAACGTGAGGAGTGTGATACCTTCGAACATGGATCTCGGGCAGCGCCTGTAGCTGAATGTGAAAGTGTATGCGTCTTTCAGATCCACCGCTATAAACCAGTCCCCTTGTCGAATGTGCACGAGGATATGTTTTATCATGATCATTTCGAACGCGCGCTTAGCAAGTCTTATGCCACTTGGTACCAAGTGAAGATATGTTTATCTTTACCACTAGGTATTTTGTCATGTCTAATGTATTAATAATGCCATCAGAATGCAACCAAAGCACATGATAGCAATAATTAGATGGCTCTAAGTAATTGTAAATCATACAAAATAAATGCCATGATCACTAGATTTTATACAGGTGTTACTATAATGATTTTGTTATTGGTGATCAGCAACCAGATGTGGAAGTTCATGTGGAAGTTACTGCTTTTTGCCTTGGCATAACTTCTCACTTTTTTTTGACAATACAAGTAACTGTAAAACAGTGGTCAAAAGTCAAGTTTGAGCTCAAGATTTTTTTATGTAGATAATTTTCATTACTAAAGCATCTAATTGCCAGATTTCCAGTGTCTTGCCTATAATTAATCTGGCAGGACAACAAAAAATCTAAAAGTCATTTTTCTCAGTTCCACACTCTAGCGAGTTAAAGGTAGGGTGGGTAGGATTTTTATAAAAAAACTTTTTTCAAATTTGTTTAAACTGTCTTTATATACCAATACATAATTAAAATGTAAGTGCTCTGAAAAAGAGAGTATAAAAATCGAGTGACTGTAGACCTTTTAATCTGCAATAAACACAGCTCATTATTTCCATTCGGGACGAAAAAGTTGATTGGTTTGGGCGACTGTCACTCACTCTCGCAACCATGGCTACCACCCATGCTGCTAGATCTGCCCATATGCGCGCGCACCCGTTTGATTTGAGGAGTGCAAGAGAGACGTGGAACCTACGAAGAGTAAAATTATGGCAGAGAAAGAGCATTCAAAATTCAAAGCACCTGCATATGCAGTCAGCGAAGGCAAACAAGGCAAAAACTACTTCCTCGGACCCTGGTTGCCCGCACTCTTGAACGACCTCCTCTGCTTCGCCCTCGACCCCGGACCTGTCCTCGAACCGACGAAGCGGTACTTGTCTCCGGAGTGTAGTCCTCATTAGAGTCAACAATGTTTTCATCATGGAAACTTGCAAAACACCGTATATGTTATGAATCTTACACGAAATTCACCTTCATCACAGTGTAACTGATGGTAATGGAAAAACGTGTATCAATGCAACCTGTTTTTAGCTTTGCCTTATAAATATAGCTCGTTACCTATAAATATAGCTCGTTACCGAATCAAACAAAGTATATTTTAAACTTTACCAGTATCGATATGCTAGCTTGATAGGGAGTACTAAAAGAAATCTTATTTGTTTATATTTATAGTGATAAAGTTAGGTATTTTATTACATGTGATTCTGACATGATGTCACTACATGCACTGCGCTCCTTCCTCTCCACTCGTCTCAGGTAAATAAATGTCGCATTTACCCTTCCAGCTGAGCCTGAGCATTTGGCGTCGCGCGTTCATGCGTTTTGGGGGCGTGGCTTTAGAAGGAGCCCAGAAGAGAGGGGGTGGAGTGAATGGAAATAATGAGCTGTGTTTACAACAGTCGTGAGAGGTCTACAGACCTTGATTTTTATACTCTCTTTTTCAGAGTACTTACATTTTAATTATGTATTGGTATATAAAGACAGTTTAAACAAATTTGGAATGTTTTTTTTTTTTTTTTAGAAAAATCCTACCTACCCTGCCTTTAAGGCCTTTTGCCTTTGTAGGGCAGTATAGGCGGGTCCACAACGTGCGTACACTTTGTCCCGTAGATGTTCTGCTTGCACACTTTAACCTAACGCACGAGCAGATCCATTTCCTCTCTGGAGAAGCATTTTTCTGCTTGCAAATTCTGCCACGTAAATAGCGAATCCGCCATGGTTGCGAGCGCAACTGGCTTTCAAAGGGAATGGGAGATGAGACTCTGATTGGTTTATTGCACGTTATGCCCAAAACACATCCATTAGAGAATAAGGACAACCCTAGACCATTTTTCCTGTCGTTAAACTAGCAAAAGTGGATTCGGACACGACCTAAGTCCGCTTGCACCGTGCGCTTTAGACCTTGCGCTTAGATCGGTAAAATAGGGCCCAAAATGTTTGTTTTTTGGTCCGGACTAAACAAACCAAGCGAATTGAACTACAAGTGTAAACACACCCACAATCATGTACTGTACTGATTACCAGAAAGAGAAAACGAGGCAGATGTTTATGACCCATCTAATGTAATGCCTGCGTTCTGGTTGGACGCAGATACTTACTTCTGAACTCTCTGGCTGTCGCTAGGCATGTCAACACGAAGGTTGAAGGGGTAATTCAGCATCTCTGTGCCAAAGAGGTCATATTCAAGGTAGCTTCCCATCTTTGCAAACTCCAGAAGCTCTTGACGATCATATATGGTTCTATAAGGGACACACAGTAGAGCATTAAAGGCATGACATATTTTTGTAGGTCAAAATCCAAATACAAAGTTACCATTTTAGCACTTCCGGTTCCATCGTCCTGAAGTCAATGTGTTTTTTGAATGGGTTTGCGGTTAAATGCTTGAAATAAGGTCTGTGGTTAACAAGCTCAAGATATATTCACGTTTTATTCTTTGACACTGTTGTTTCCATTCTATACTCATTCTAATTCTATGAGAATAGCAAAGTACAAACAACAACTACAACAATAAAGACAGAGAAGAACGATATCACTTTCAGAACAACTTTTTTTCCCAGCTAATTGACGCTAAAAACATCTGACAGCCGATCAAATTCCACCAGACTTTGAAGAGTTTGCGAATTTAAAGCGGTCAGACTACATAACTGTGTGAGCGCTTATATTAAACAGAACGTTATCATCCATTGGTGTGGACACTAATATAATTATCATTATAGTTATCATTCTTGAAGTGAATGTGCCTTAATGGTGGTGGCATTGAAGTAATTTGACCGTAGTGTAGTTCGTACTGTGTATAGCCTATGTTAAGCTTTTTATATCTGCCGATTGTATTTAGGCTTCAAAATTAAATATATATGCTTGGTTCTCTAAAATTAATAAACCTCAAATAACTGAGATGATTGTGAAAAAGTAACAAAAACATTAGGTTTTGTGAACTGTAAATATAGTGTAAAATAAGTCTCTAATTTGCCTGTTAGTGTTATTGAATTGTATAATGTACAGAATATATACGTAGGAGTTTCTTCAACAATGGGCACTTTTGTCCATCCCTTAAAAAAACAGTTTTCGCACTCTAGTTTAATTTGTCCACTCACTTCGGCCAAGAGTGGACATGCATGCATCACAGGAAGTTCTGTCCTCTTTCTGTCCCTAAGTCATGAACATTTAATCCACCACATTCCACACCGCGCACAAGTCATTTCCACCACCTCCTCCATACACCACCTACATATTTCATATCTCAAGCTCTTCACTGACACGGTACCACTAACAAGTACAGTCATTTTCTATGTGACCTTCATATAAACAAAAAACAAACCCAGGGTCATAAAAGCGCCAGAAGTTATGGAATGTTTCCGCCACAGAATAAAGATTATCTCACAATTGTGACTTTATTTCTCAGAATTGTGAGATATAAAGTTGCAATTGCGAGTTATAAAGTCAAAATTGTGTGATATAAAGCTGCAATTGTGTGATATAGTCAGAATTGCATGATATAAAGTCAGAATTGCGTGATATAAAGTCAGAATTGCGTATTATAACGTCAGAATTGAGTGTTATAAATTTTGCAATTATGACATCTTTTCTCAGAATTGTGAGATATAAGTTGAAGATCTAAGAAGTTGATATATACTGCCATTCAAAAGGAGTCAGCATGATTTTTTAAAAGAAATGAATACTTCAGCAAGGATGCATTAAAATTATAAAAAAATTATATTTCAAATAAATGCTTTTGTTTTGAACCTTCTATTCATCAAAGAATCCTGGGAAAAAAAGCATCAGTTTCCACAAAAACAATAAGCAGTTTTTCAACAGTTTTTAACATTGATAATAATTAGAAATGTTTCTTTAGCACCAAATCAGCATATTAGAATGGTTTCTGAAAGATCATGTGACACTGAAGACTAGCCTATATTAAAACAGAAAACAGTTCTTTTAAATGAGGTTTTATTTAACAAAGTTCGGGAGGAACAGTTCAGATAATTAACCAAATCATGCACAGCTGTTGATTAATCAGTAATCAACTCAATGACAGAGTATAAATTCACAGCAGACCTGTCTCTGTTCATTGAAAGTTTGTCAGCATCCCTCCTCCACCCCATCTCCTCACTTCCAGTTCCATCTACACTTCCATTTCCATCTACTCCTACCAACTGGGGGGAGTACTTTGGGTTCGGGCCTAACTCCGAGCTCGGAGCCCTCCCCCCGGACAGCACGCCAAATACGCATAAACTTATTGTATTAATTATATGTAGATGTGAACTTGTGAAATTGTAATAAAATGTCACAATTTTACTGTTTTTATTGTACTTTGCCTTGGTGAGCATAAGAGACTTATGCTCTTTTTTTACAGTCTATGATTAGACCGTTTGCTTTTTATTTTACTGTTTGCCATCTCATCCAGTAGCGGCCGCTCTAAACGTATTGTAGCGTAGGCCCATGACCAAATCAAACGAATAATAGCCAATAGCCAGCTTGTTTTGAAAATGCGAGACTTAAGAGACTGCGCTGTAATTCCTGCCTATTACACACACATACACGACCCACAGAAAAGACGCGTGTCAGTATCGAGTTCTCTTTCGGGCTTGAACAAACCATAACACACACATAATGCCAAATGTCCGTTTTGTCGAGTGTCCTCATAAGAGCAGTCTTAAATTATTTAAATAAAGTCTTAAATGAACGTAGAGATGTGAGAAAATGCGGCGCGTGTCAGATTGCGTCTCTGTGCGCAGCGGCTGGTCTTAAAGTGTCATTAAAGGGGTGGTTCGGGATTTTTGACATCGGACCTCATTTTTAAGTCAGCCTGGTTGTTATTCATCAGTGGAGACATTATTTTTTTTTTTATTATCCAGTCCTTATATTTGTATAGTTAGCCGATGCTAGGCTAGCGCGAGTCAACGGGTATATGTTAGCCAGCCATTAAAAACCGTTTTACCCACTCCACAGTGCACCAAACGCAAATCAATTATAACACTAGACTATCGATGTATATGTCCGTTGAGAGAATAATGTTAGAAATCAAACATTACCTTTCATCTCAATGATCCCAAAGGAACTAGTTTCTCAGCAGCTGCGGAATTTTACTATGCTCCGGTTAGTAATGCGGCAAAAAGTAAACACACAGTGTGCCTGCGGCAGGTAAATGCCGGTACTCTTGCATCATGTGTGGACCGGCTCACTCGGTTGCCTAGGTAATCAATATCACTCCGCTGCTGCTGTAGACAAAGGCTTATGATTACAGGGAACAAATTATAACTAATGCAATGTGATGAAAGGTAAGTTTGATTTCTAACATTATTCTCTCAACGGACATATACATCGATAGTCTAGTGTTATAATTGATTTGCGTTTGGTGCACTGTGGAGTGGGTAAAACGGTTTTTAATGGCTGGCTAACATATACCTATTGACTCGCGCTAGCCTAGCATCGGCTAACTATCCAAATATAAGGACTGGATAATTTTTTTCAAAAAATGTCTCCACTGATGAATAACAACCAGGCTGACTTAAAAATTAGGTCCGATGTCAAAAATCCCGAACCACCCCTTTAATGTTAATCAAAGAATAAAGGTAAGGTAAGAGAGTAAATTACTCACTCAGACCCGGCGCCAGGAGGATTATTATACCGGTAGCCTAATCAGCGAACGGCTTTTTCACGCAAAAGAAAAACTCTTCATGAAGCGCAGTGAAACTCAGCGACCATGTGGCGTTTCTTGATGGATCGAGTTGTTCGTTAACATACTAACGTTACATTTTACTCGTAGATATTCGAATATATTCGAATACATTGCTTGATATTCGATATCCGTTCGGATTTGATTTTTCTCAAAAGTGACAGCCCTAATACAGACCACCCTGGTCTCTAGATCAGGGGTTCTCAACTCTGGCCCTTGAGGTCCACTTTCCTGCAGATTTTCGCTCAAACAATGATCAATCTAACCTGTCTATAACTTTAAAGGAATCCTGAAGCCCTTTGTTATCTTGTCCAGGTGTGTTTGATTAAAGTTGGAGCAAAACTCTGCAGGAAAGTGGACCTCAAGGGCCAGAGTTGAGAACCCCTGATCAACATGTTGTTATCAGACATTTGTTATCAGACAGCTGTTAATATTTTGTGGTTTTCTTCCTCATAGGAACCATTTATGGAACATGTTCCAGTATGCAGGTGTTTTCCCACCTCTTCCTACCTGTCAAGATGAGACATGACCGTTTTGGAGATATCTCCACCAGCTTCCTGCAGAATGCGGATGACCTCTCCAGGAGCGGCTGTGTCCCGTCCAGGGTGGATGATGACGGGGCAGCCGAGCTGAGTCTGGGCGTGAGCAGTGGCTCGCAGGACCTTTTTCTCACTCTCTGTGATTGGCCAGCTAGTGCCGATCTCTCCGATCACGCCACAGCGGATTTCTGTGCCGTCTGCTCCATGGAGCACCTCGCTGACAATGATGTCAGTAAGCTTGTGGAAAAAAAGATGACACATTTGAGAAATGGGAACAAATCATTTCCATCTAGGGGTGTGCGATAATATTGTTTATGACGATATCGTAATTGTTGTTTTGTTCTCGTTCTAAAGTTAAAAGTGCAGTTCCAAATAAAGCCTTAACAGAAATGTGGTAAGCAACACACAGTGGTGTTTCGTTCCTGAATTAATCAAATTATGCATTCACATGAATCAAACTAAACGGTTTAAGGAATAATTTAAAGACTCACTCATTAAGACAGTGACTTGTCGCCACCTACAGGTGGTTTTAGTTTCAAATGCAAATTTCTTTAAAAAATATAGTTTAATTTTTATCAATAGTGATTAAATCACTAATCTCAGCATTATTTATGCAATTGTAACTGCAGTGAAAATACATCTAAATGCTCCTTTAGATGTATCTTTTGTTCCACTTCAGCAGTGCAAAAATAGATTTCGTTGATCTAGGGGTGTAACAGTATATCGTGTCACAATATATCGCAATACAAAAATGCAACATGTATTGTGGATAGTGACAATTTGTATCATGAATAGTTTACCCAAAATAAAAAATTACTGTGTGAGAAAACATTTCTATTATAAACTATTATAATGATGAATGTAAATGCATAATAATGCAATGGGGGAATATTTGTGGATCCTGATAATGCCAAATGTCTCATGTTACCAGTAAAAAGTGGCCTACATTATTTTAAATATATCTAGTCAGTGACAGAGTGCAAGCATATTCGTCTAAAACAATTCTGTATTTTCAGCTACAAAATCATGAATTTTTTTATTCTGGTGTCACCATTGTCCTGTGCACTGGGTTACCAGCACCAAGTCCAAGCCTCATTTACACCCACAATGTAACATCAAATTTAGCATTTTAATCAACAGTACATTTTTTGTTAACCTTTTCCCATATGTCTTTGAGTATCGCAATAATATCGTATTGTGAGTTCAGTATCGTGGTATGTATCGAATCGTGCATGGCATGAGGGTATCGTTACACCCCTAGTTGATGATGATTTAATTTGATTGGTATTATTTCCTATTTCCATCATTCTGAAAAAAGAAAAGGCATCCGTTTTGTTTTGCAATGTAGTCACAAGACCACACGCTCCAACCTTCTCAACGGTCATCTTTCGCGTCTCATCAGAGTGGGTCACGTCCACATAGTACCCCGCTCCAGCTATGACATGCACACCCGTGTCCTTCGCCAGCTGACGCAGGACGGGCAGATTTCGGTTGATGCCCGTGGTGGTGTTCTCCACTATGGATCCTCCTCCTGCTTTACGGTAACACAGCAACTCTTCCTTCACCGCCTCGATCTCCTGATTCAACAGCAGGTTCTCTTGGTGGCTGTACGGATTCTGCTGCAACCAGTGAAGATGCTTCATCTCAATGGGAGCTGCGGCGAGACCCTCATCTCCAGGTGCTGGGGGAACGTGGCTGCACTCAAACGTCATTGTGAGGTGTTCGTGTGTCATGGTTCGGCCCAGCTGATCAGGCTCGATCAGACCAAGCACTGTCTGCACCTTACCGCTACGCTCAGACATGGTTTCGGGGATCCTGTCCAACAAACAGTTCCATTCATTAATATAATACTGTTCTGACAGTGTGAAATTTGATTAAAAGTGTGTGTGTGTGTGGGGGGGGGGGGGGGGTATACCGGTAGACACGATTAACTGGTAGAAATTTGCCAACCGGTAGTGATTTTGGACTATGGCTGTGAAACAAAATAAATGTTTGTGTTTACATAATAGCTAATATGGGTGTGTACTGCGTATAATTATTTTGTATAAATACACAAACATGCATGTATATATTTAAGACATTTTTGCATATATATATATATATATAATTATATTATAAATATTTTATATATAAATAAATAAATAACAATTTTTCTTAAATATATACATGATGTGTGTGTATTTACTGTATATATATACACAATACTTATACACAGTACACACACATAATATGTAAACACAAACTTTTACTTTGGATGTGATTAATCGCGATTTCACAGCCCTATTATGGATTATCGTGTCTATCGCATGTCTTACGCTCATGTGACTTTGCTGTGTGGTCACGAAAGCTTATCGTTTGCATGCATTTTTAAACATTGCGGTTTAAAAAAAGCAAATTTTAAAACGTAGAAGCGCAAAAAGCAGTCAATGTGAACTCATTTCAGTGTGATTGTTGCCACCTAACTGGGCTTGAATGGTTAAACACATAACTTGTAACTTAATCATAATAACCAAGTATTTGCAAGTAAACGGTCATTTATGTCTTAAGTGAATGAAGACAGTTGAGAAAGAAAACGCACAAGTATATTGGATCAGTGCAGTCGGTCTTAAAATGACAGCATCCAAATTTAGGCTACCTGCTAATGTTAAACAACAAAAAAAGAGAAAATCCGTCACTGCTCTTGACTGAATCAATTTTTATTTTTTTATTTTTTACTTTTATAAGAATGCATTTATATTTCCCAGACAGCAACATAGTGTCGGCCCAGATTCGGCCCACATCTGGGCCGTCACTATGTCACTGTCTGGGTTAATTTACACAGTAAAGACTACATTGTTGTTGTTTTTTAATACATTTGATTACAAATGTACGCAAATATATATATATATATATATATATATATACACACATACACATCTTACGTAGTATTTCTTATTTCTAGTGCTTGACTTTTTCAGGTAGATCTAATTCATTTGTGTCTTTGATCTAATTTAGTTTTTTTATTATTATTATTATTTTTTTTTTTTATCACTATTTACAAGTCTTCATGTATAGACTGAGAGTCTTTGTAGGCTAGTATTAGTTTTTTTGATGATATTGGAAATGAAATTTCAATGGTATCAAATTTTAATATCATTAAACCTCATTTAAAGCAAAAACTATCGTGATATCACGATTTCATTAAATAAAATGATTCACATCGTGATATAAGATTTAGGTCATTTCGCCCACCCCTAGAAAAAATTACTTAAACATCTTTTTCCCCAACTCTATTTAAGCCAAGAAAAAAAAAACCTGCATGTTTGAAGAAGAAGTGAATGCTTGGCTGGTGTAAATCTGTAGGCTAATGTAAATGACTCATCTTGGCTGTGTCTCATTTAACGGGTTAGACACACCTTGGCGGTTCGGACTTTGCACTGACTGAAGGTTACAGACATTGAAATGCATTTAATGCTGTTTACTAATTTCCAAACATGAATTACAGAAGTAACTTAACGGTTAAATGCACTTGCAATGCATGTAAACAAATGCATGCAGGAAGATGTCCGAATAACTGTTACCTGGTTTAATAAACGATCTATTTAACGCTGCAACATTTAAAGTAGTTTAAGATTATGCCCAAAATAAGATGCAACCATGTTCATAACATTGAGATTCTACAATAAACTGAACACAGAATTACGGACTGCGAGACTTCCTCAATAACAACCGTTAAAAGTCACAACACAGTCGATTAGCATGCAGTGTAACTAGCTGTTATTTTAAAATCACACGGCGTTATGCTGTTAGAGATTCTTAATAAACATTGAAATAGAACGAAAAGTGAAAACCAAGACCTGCAGCTGAGTTCAACTTCGAGTCTGCAGATTCAGAACTGACAACGGAGCGATACATTCTCGCGATTTTATGCATATATCGCGAGAACCAGCTTTCACATTCACATTTAAACACTATAATTTGAAGTGCTCAAAACTGAATAATCAAAACAGTACAATTAAATTAGTAAGAATGAATGCAGTACCTCTAGTTTGAAGATGTGGTTCCGTTCACACCGTTAGCCTGTTTTTAAACTTTGAAGCTTATGCCACGCCCCTTCACTGCCGTTATTATATAAGGGCCCTTTGTGGAAATCAGGATTCGGAAAATACATCCTCACTCAGATGAGTGCCATAAAGAAATAAAGCATGTTATTATGAAACATAACATTTGGAAACTATTATCACCATGAAGCTGAAATCCAGTGGAATCCAGTGGAATGTTTTACCAATTGTTGTGTTTCCATGGGAATCCATGGTGGAAAACAACTTAAACCAGCTTAGACCAAGAGCCAGTTGCATAAACACACTGTGTCAAACAGTTGACTGTAGCCATTGACTTCCATACAGAGGCGGCCTTACCTATGTTTCACCCGTTTCAATTGAAACGGGCCCCGCCCTCCAAGGGGGCCCCCAACAGAACAGGAAAATCCCATTCATTTTCTCCCTAGGATATTTATTTTCAGACATAATGTCTAAAGTGGTCCCCAACACGTCGCTCGCGAGAGTAGATCGTGGCCTGATTGGAGGTAGCTCGCAAAGGGCCGTTCACATATTGCGTCTTTTGCGCGCTCAAGTTCATTATTTCAAATAATTGAAGCGACGCGCTCATTTTTTCCAGGCGCAACGAGTCAATATGAAGGATGGGGGTGCATCCCAAACTACGGGTGTTTTTTTCTTCTCCGTAAATAAATCTTCTAGCAGAGCTACAGCAAGCGTTTATCGGTAGTGGAAATCCATTAGCTATTAAAACTTCTCTGTCGTTGTGGAGAGCGCATGGTAGCAACGACAGACGCCACGGGAAAATCGGACCGAATTTTACTATTAATAATAAAAGATAAGCTAATGTGCATTGTAAATGTCAGTATTTTGTCTTTTTTGAATCATTCTTTTTATAAAAATGTTTTAAAGGCTGAAATATGCGAGGTTTATCTTTTTATAAAAACTTTTTTGTCAAAACTTTATTTGAACTTGTACATGTTAGTAGATAACATGTTGCAAGACACTCCTTTCAAATTTGGCCATCATTTTTAATGTTACTATTTTAATGTTTATGCAAACAAAAAGTGCATATTGATGGTAAGTTTATTTGTTATTTGCTGTTTTTCGACATAAAACTTGGTGAATTGATTTTATTGTGTAGTATTAGCCTAGTACTTTTTGAACAGGATTATGTGATAACCATGCTCATTTTGGTCACTATAATCATGAAATTACATTTTCATACCATTTCATCTCTAGTTATGATGCACTATAAAATCAACAATAATTATGTTTTTACAGTATAATATTTTTTTTTATATGTCAATTAAGGGTGACATATATAGGCCTACAATAACTCGTTTAGGTCTAAAACAGTTAGCATAGTTGTTAATATGAGAGTTATGAGACATTATTTAAGAGATTTAATTATTGCATATATCTCGGCCACTTTCATTTTTAAAAAGTAGCTAAAAAAGGTTGGAGACCCCTAAACCATCCAAGTTAGATTGACCACGAGCTACGAGGCTGTGAAACGAAAGTTTCTGCTCCTATAAAAGCCACAAAGTATAAAAATCAACCTTGTTATTTGCGATCTTCTGGAGAAATACTACACTACCCATAATTCTAAGCAAAACACTGACGTCTCTGATTGGTCGAACTTGAGTCGCGCCGCGGTTACCATGGCGACGTTTACCGCCCCCGCGAACGGTGATCTGAAGTAAATAAATACCAGTAGTTTATGTGTTTATACTTTGCCTTTTTTCCGTAAGGTTAAAACGTTGTTTTTTTTGAGCAGGGAAATAATTTGAATAGGAAATGAAACGTACATATGCCAGTGGTGCCTGTTCATGAAGCTGAAAGTGCGCGTAATAAAATAATGATGGAAACCAACAAGAATCCTTGCTTTTTCTGCTCATGTTTACATTTTATGTGGGCAGGGCCCCATATTAGTTATTGAAACGGGCCCCCAGATGCTTAAGGCCGCCCCTGCTTCCATAGTATAGGAAAAAAATACCATGCAGTCAATGGCAAACTCATACACGTTTGGAACAACTTGAGGGTTAGTATGATGGCAGAGTTTTCATTTTGAGGTGAACTGTCCCTTTCAGAGTTTGACATTTTTGTGCTTCTACATTATTTCATTTCTATGCCCTGCTGCTATTTTTACAGCCTAATGAAAATAATTTGCTAGATGTGTTTGTAGCCTGATGGATGTAAGAAATCTTTCTTTGTTCTAATCACATCAACTGACTAACCCGAATCTACTTCCCAAATTGGGAAACGCAATTAGTACAACAAAGTGCACATATGCAAAGCCTGATCTAACCATTGATCCATGATTTTAAAGTGGCACGTTGAGCCATAATACATTTTCTCTGTGCAAGTCTGATCTAAGTAATAGTGACAGGTCCTGGGGAGGTATCTGACCAGGGATTCGTGTACAAAATGAGTCCTTAGAGAGAGCAAGAATGACTAGTATTAAGTATCAACCAACTGCAAATTGCTAAACAGCTGTTGGCGTCTCATGTCACTTCTAATTCATCCATAGACTATAAAAAGCCTGTGCACACTGTTAGTATGTTTATTATAAATGGTCAGTAATCTGATTTTCTCTAACATTGATTTGGTTTGATATTAGTATTTTTCAGCTTTTGCTCTATAATCCATTAGCAAGAATGCAATCCAGGTTCAGCCACATCAAATAATAAAAAAGCCCATCAAAGACTAAAATATGTCTATATATGGAACAAAGGTATATCTGCAAGAGGTCTCATTATAATCAGACATTATTTTTGAAGATGTGGTTTGACTAAACAATGGCCCGAATGAGTCACTGGCCCTAAGGACGTCAATCAAATCACAGAATAATCCAGATATATTTGACATGTGTGAAGACCAAAAACCAAAAATAAGTGTATATATTTAAAGGGATAGATCACCCAAAAATGTCTCAGTGTTTGCTGCATGGACAATTTTTTTATTTATTTTTTTCAAAATATCTTTTGTGTTCCACAGAAGAAAGAAAGCCATACAGGTTTCAAACAACATGAGAGCGATTAAACAATTTAAAAATTTTGGTGAAAATCCTAATTTAAGGTTAAAATTAACAACTGACTACAGCCTACCTCAAATAATACGAGATCACTAAAATAAATTAGGGTGAATTCAGGTAAAGTGCGGGACACTGTTTGTTAAACATGTAGTTTATGTACACAGAAGGAAATTGTTTAAACTAAGTTATTTGGAAGGTATGCCAATATGCTGGAGTCTATCCCAGTGTCTGGGAAACACCCTGGACAGATGGCGAGTCCAACACAGGCAATTATACATGTCAATTAAAAAATAATCAGTGAATGGCAATCAGTTTTAGTTGCTTTATTGGCATGACGCATATTTGTACATTCGTATTGCCTAAGCATTGCAGCATAGCTGCGTTAACAGCACAATCTAAGCCTAATTCATTCATTTGAGTGGAATTACTGAGAGTTAAAATTGGGCCATGATGATTTGATGCCCGTTTGTATACTGACAAACTTCTGTATCTCACCTGAACAAGCGAGTAAATCATTTGATTGGTGGATAAAGTTTATCTTGACTCATCTGTAGAAGCATCAGGCAGAAGATTATTCAAAGCTGACACGGTGCTGCAGCCCTGGGTGTGAATTAGTTCAGCATAATCACTCTATTCTGCCTGACAGACTTGTGACCCATCACAGTTTATGCAAATCTTTGGCGCAAGACTGGGAGATTCATATCAGCGTGTGGTTCTCCCATAACACGTCTGAAGTGTTGAGAGAGGAGTTTAGTTTATGCTGTGCCAAAAAAGATGAAATAATAGCTGTATACAGTGAGGCAGAAGCTTCCTCATACATTTGTGAGTGAAGCAGGCCAGATCTATTCTTGGCCTTTTTAGTTGTCACTATACCTTCAGCAGTGGTTCCCAAACGTTTTGTAAGCATAGCGTTTTTTTTTTTGTTTTTTTTCACGGCACCCCAACCCAATGAAACTAAACGTACATGTGTATAATATTATTATGAAAATAGCATATAAATGATCAAATTGAAAAACAACTTGAGAAAAAATGTATTTAATTTTGTGTAATTTAACCACTTTTAATACTCACTGAAGTTAGCTGAGCAGCGTATGGGACATGCCAAAGTCATACATCCAGTCAAAGAAAAACACATTTCAAGAGATTTATCATTGTACTTCTATGTGTGTAAATGTTTGTTGATTTATCATAAAACCTCAGAACTTCATTATTTTGCATTATGATTCTGATGAGGACTCCAAAGGCACTTAATAGTGATTTTGACCCATATATAAAATTAAATCTAGATGAGCAAACAACAAATGAAGCATAAACAGCAGCATGCATTTATTATGAATGCATCACAACAGATATGGGCCAATCAGAGTTTTTGTCCTAACCAGTCACGACGGCGAAGTTTCTATTTCTGCGACGTCGCACCTGGAACGACAACAGAAAGTATGTTAATCTCAGGTAGCATTTCTGTGCTTTAGCCTATTTAATGTTAAAAGCGTATGTGTGAGTTTGAATATCATTTTGTGTACACGTATATTATAGCCGTACTGAAAGCAACAATTCACCTCAGATCAAGAACGTTCAAACTGTCAAATCATTGTTAACAGACAAGTGTATTTTATGACAACGATTGTCTCAGTAAGTGATTTGAACCAATTAATTAGCTACTTAATGTGGGAATCATTGTAACAAAACACATTTAAAGATTGATACTTAACTATTTAAATAATAATAAACAACCTCAATTATTTTTTTCTTTAGTTTCTCATTTGTTTTGTTCAAACCGGACCTTAACTTAAAAAATGAAACTAAAATATCTGTGCATGAAACTGTGTCCCTGGCATTTTAATGGGATAGTATGTGCCTGCTTTTGCAAGCACAGTAGACCCCAGGTTCATAGAGAACTGTGTGGTGAGTCTGCACTTTGCACGCCACAGGTGAACTGAGTAGGTCTTAATTTCAGTTTTGTGTGCAACTGACACTAAAATGTATTTCTCTACAGACCATCATTCCCTGTGTAGAGTTATGGGGTCATGTCACTGGTATAAGGTAAGGTATGGTATGGTATTATTAGGGCCAGCAAAAACCAGCAACGCAGGTTTAAGAGGTGGCGCCCCGACAAATCTCGTGAGAATCACGACTTGCTATATGGCACGACGTCACATACATCAACAACATATGAAGCAGCCTCTATGGAAGACACTAGCACGCATTTCAGACGTGAATCATGGCAGAGTCGACGAACAAAACGAAGAAAGCGCGGTCGGAAGAGTGCAGAGACGGCTCTGCGTGAGTGGTATTTGAGTCAGTTACGTTAAATACAAGTACTCCACAGCGACTCTAGGGGTTGCTCTTTGAGAAAAACGGAAACTGCATAGTGTGCCTTTAAAAAAAGAATGGAAACGTTGAATGCTCCCGCTTGGTTTATTGTCTAAATACATCTGTTTTAGCCCTCAGGCTATTAGCCACCGCAGGGTAGAGTAGTTTGTCTCCTCTCTTAAATAATAATAAAAAATAAAAATTTATTAGAGAGTATATAGATTTCTTTTTAGACACTGACGCTGGAGCTTCAGATAGATCTTATGTCCAGCCCACGGGGCCATCTGTCTTTTTCCTGAGTACATTGCTCCCTTGAGCTCTGTTTGGGTTTTTCATACAGGCTTAGTGATTTTTTGCAGCCTCTCATAGGAGAAATCTTTCCCTTGAGGCTGTTGCTCCTCCGAGCCTTAGGTAGATGCTTGTAGGCTGGTCCTCACCAGGGCCGCCTCAATAGCTGGCCTAGGCTATACTAGGGATAGTGGAGGGGGTCTGCTGAAGCATTTCTGCCTCTGGCCTTTCACTATGTGATTTTAGGCTGTTTTTAGCATCCCTAGCTGACAGGCTCCTCCCAATAGGGAGTCGTTCGGCCAAGGCCCGCCCCCTTCTCTGCATTCGAGGGTGAGAAGAGTAATGCAGGTTGGTGTAGAGGCATGACTGATAAAGACCTAGGGTTAGACCTCCCCAATACAATGGGTCTTTTTGGGCAGGGTTAGGCCATATTTCTCTGCTCTGGGAAGAGATTGTTTTTTGTTTGCCAGACCCCGTCATGCAAAGCTAGCATATGGACTTGGGCCTCCAGAGTAGGCTCCACTCAGCTCACTGAGCCACTGCTCAAGCAATGGGTTGAAGGTGGTTGGCTTGCAAGCAAGCCCCACTCCCCTAGGCTGGGCCGGGAACATTTCTGTCACCTCTAGAGCCACTGGCAGGCCCACACCCTGTTAAATTCTCAGGGGCAGGTGGTTGGTATTCCCCTGTTGATACAGGGTAGTTCTGAGTACTCCACTCTCAGCTCTGTATCATTCTACCTCACACCACTATGGCTTAGGTCGAGTGGAAAGTTCTAACCTTCACTTCATTTTGGTTTTCGAAGTATGCCCCTTTGAAGCTAGAGCATTGCCATGAGCTGACGCCCATGCGTATAGATGGTAGGCCCCTGAATCTGGGGCCTCCATTGAGGCCGGGTGGCGTATGTTGTACTCCCCTTGCTTAAAGGGTGTTGTGTTTTTGCTGAGTACACTGCCATGGTCAATGTGGTTAGGTACCAGGATACTGTAGGCACTGTGTAAACAGCTTATCTGTCAACAAAGGCTACACTGTCAAGTAGTAGGCCTCCGCAGGCCTCCTTGACGGGCAGTCCCCAAAAAGGACTGTCTCAGTACTATGGTATGCTCTAAATCCTGACTGAAAATCCTTGCAGATATCATTTCTTTCTAAAAATTAACATAGTTGTGAGGATACTGCCTTTTCTAGTATCTTTGTTAGGCTTTGTTAGGAGATTGGCCAGTAATTGATTAATTCTGTAGGATCAAGTTGCGTTTTTTAACAAGTGGTTTAATCATAGCCAGCTTAAGTCAAGTCATCTTCATTTATATAGCGCTTTTAAGAATGTAGATTGTTCCAAAGTGGCTTTACAGAGATACAAGGATAGTTTAAAGTAACAGAGATTGTTTTGTCTTTATAGCAGTTCTTGAATAAAGTTATTTCCCAGCTAAAGTTAATTTGATTGATTCACTACCGTTGCAACGATCATTAGTTATTAACTTAAGGGTCGCTAACACAACACAGTTTTAACAGGAAACTATACAGACTTTAAACGCAAAACCTGTGAGAACGCTGATGGCATGCACATGCGTATTACGAGTTCAGTCTATTGGTATGCGCGTTTGAATATATGTGCGCAGGTTTGTAATTCCCAAACCAAGCCTTAAAAAACTACTGGCCTTAACATTTTTTATATAGAATTTTATTACTTCGGGGTAGATACGCAAACCGAATTTTCCCGACAACGCTTTATCTGTAGAGTGTAATGGGATCCTCCATAAGGAGAAACTAGTTGGCACTTTAGCACCCTGCTATGACTTCGGGTCCAGGGGCAGGTCCTTCATCAGATCTGGATACAGCCTGGTTCCAGGAGGGTGAGGGAAAACCTTGGGATAAACAAAAATACTAAAATTAACGTAGATGCCATTCTTCTTATGATGTAACGAGTACATCAGGATTTATGGGAAGTGTTCCCGGTTCCGCCTGACCTGATCTATGCAGCCTAACATTGACTTATAGAAGTCTATAATGTGTTATGTGTATGCTAGGTCAAAGAGATGTGTCTTTAGTCTAGCTTTGAACTGACAGAGTGTGTCTGCTTCCCGGACAGTGGTAGGAAGTTCCAAAGTTTTGGTGCTAAATAGGAGAAGGATCTACCGCCAGCAGTCGATTTTGATATTCTAGGTATAATCAACTGGCCGGAATTTTGAGATCGCAATAGACGTGAAGGACTATAATGCGTTAAGAGCTCGCTCAAGTAGTGCGGAGCTAAACCATTTAGTGCTTTGTAAGTAATCAGCAATATTTTAAAATTGATGCGATGTTTAATAGGGAGCCAGTGCAGTTTTGACAGAACCGGGCTAATATGGTCATACTAGCCATAGATACAGAGATACTGCTTTACGGCAATCCTTCAGTCACTTTGGTGCGTTCGCGCTCTGCACTTTCTTTTCACTCGAGGCATCGACAACACAGCTGACACAGGTAAATACACGTGCTAGAAGAGTTTTTGTTTTGTTTGTTTCTGGTCCCGCTGCGGATGACACGATGCCATCAAGCGGTATCTCTGGTCGTAATCAGTCCTTCACTGACCAATCAGCGTTCATTAGCAGAATGCTAGCGTGTTATGGGCAACAACAACTCAACTTGTAAGAAATCGAAAAGACATAAGTACTCGTTTATTCAACTTTCGAAATATAACCCATGTTGAACTTGAAAAACCTACAATCAAATCTGAGATTTCTTAACGGCAATCGGATGAAAGAGACAAATTTAGCCGTCTAGCCCCATAGACTCCCATTCATTTTGCACTCATGGGCGATCGCCACCAGTGGAACTCTGATAGAACTACAACCAAAATTCGGTACAATAGGACTTAATAGGGAGTGGGAAGGCTCTCTGTAGACGGGCTCTGGGTAACCCCAGCAATAAATTCAGCAATGTTTTGGTGCTACTTAAGAACCACTTTTCCTAGTTCAGAGCTGGTGTTTTGCGTGTCGAAAAACAAAGAACCGATTTGAAACTAGGCTCTATCTCCGAACCAGCACCAGCACTGCCTTGGTGGAAAAGGGTTAACAAGTCAGTTTTTTTTGGCGAATTAAACTTGTGAGGTAACGCAGCGCTGTTTCATTTGGTATACACTATCACACTGAACTGCATTTGAGTGTGTTGAAAGTTACAATGTTATTCTATGTGTTAGTTTGTCTGTATGAGACTAGCAGTAAGCTAGATGAACATTAGAATAACATACTGATCATATTCTAACATTTCATCATGTTGAGCTATATAACATTGATTAGTTTTATGTACATTTGCTCACCTGTCTAATAAAGTACATGCAAGACGTCTCTGTCAAGTCGAAGTTTGTCACGCACGGACGTGGAGCTCTCGGCATCTCGAAAACACCACGCCGATATTGATCCTCGTTTTAGTTCTCCTTTTGTCCCAAAGTCTGCTTGCCATGGTCCATGGTTACTATGCAAATATTACATCATTGACAGGCGACAAGTGAACACGGACGAGCCGTTATTTAAAATTGGAATTTCTCTGAAATTAAAAAATCTTTGGGAACTTTTGGAATACTGGAAGTACACAACTGCAGGAAACATATCACACTTTGCAAGTGATATTTGGTTATTTTATTACAAAAATCTTACATATTGTAGCTTTAAACACCTTACAAGAAAACCAACACATTTTTGCATTTTGATTCCGTTAACTGTATAAAATACCTATAATAAACAGAATAATATACCCATTTGTTGACATTTAGCGAGAAAAACTTACAAAAAAAAAATAATCTTTTGTCAGAGGTTATGTTGACCAACAATAAGGGTGTCCTCCCTTGAGATGTAGCCACACCCTCCAGTGTCATATTGCACCAACCAAAACCATTTTATCATTTAAAGTACGTCTCTTTAATTAAAGGCCATTGTCATGCTCTTAAAGTGTTAACCCATTGAGCACAGTAAATCAAACTAAACGGCCCACTTTACCTGCATTCACCCTACATTTATTTTTAAGAGTGCATTTACTATTGAAAGCTATGGCCAAAAGGCCTCTGAAAAGACCAAGAAAAAAAAGAAAAAAAAACATGGGAACGTTCAGGTTATGAAATATACTTTAATATAGGACACATACACTAGGAAAATCATGATTATCCTATTTGAATCTGCCCTTCCACCATATCCGACTCCCTCATCTTTGACTCTCAGTGCATTCCTCCACATGTTTTCTTGGGGGGCACTTCAGTCTTCTGCCACAGACTTGGAGTAGTAATACCAATCACACCGAGAGCAATTATCTGTCCAGCATTCCCACTGAGTTCACTCTCCTCATCTGAATCCATTCCCAGATCACCTTCCTTCTCATGAACCACCACCGCACGTCCCAGAATGGAATAAGGCCCAAAGAGCTTGGCGTCTGGAAGCGTCAAGAACTGCCTTATAACTCCTTGCTCGGAAGCAAAGTTGCCCAGGTCTCCAGGATGATGAGGGTGGTCAACATCGTTTGGATTATAAATAGGACCAACAGTGATGCTGCCTTTACTGAGGTCTCCATACTGATGGATGTCAATGGCACGCTCTTGATGATCGTTGGCAGGCAAACCACGGAGGTTGATTTTCACTTCTAACTCTCCACTGGGGAAGAGCTGCTTGAAGAGGATTTGCCCTAAGATCTTTGGCTGGTTACGTGGCAAATTGGGGCTGGGAGTTACTTCACAAGTGGCATAGATTGTGTTACCGAACTCCACGACTTCCGGCTGTGGAGCTTCGGCAGGCAAACAAACTGGATTTTTGGAGGCCTCTCCTCCTTGTATATGCAGCGCCAGCAATATCAGAGGGAATATTAGGATGATTTTCTCCATGTTTATCTTTAAAGCCTATAATGAAGAGTGGATTCAGTGAAATCATGCCGTTTGGTTTAAGAATGTAATATTTTTGATAAAAGGTCAAAGCTTTGTTGCAGGGAGCTTTGAGAATGGAAGTTGCATTAGGTAAAATAGTTCCCTTACGAGAACGTTCTCTCGTACTGCGTTGCAAACGCTGTGGGAAAACTCCTTTTCTCGAGAATATTGAAGCCTTTATTTTAAAACGCATTGCTGCAGCATAAGCGAGAGCATCAGGCTCGCGCGAGCTAGCTGATAGGCTATGCTGCATGCAACTGCACGAACCAATGGCGAGAGAGCAGAGGCGCACGAACCAATCAGAGAGTTTGGCGCCCTGCCATACTCGAGCGCGCCAAATAGGGCGTGGCAGAAGAGTATAAATACAGAGAAATCTCGCCATAAAACAGATCTAATCTCCTTCAGCTTCGAGACTCACCTCTTCGCTGAAATCTCCAGAGAGAAGCCGCTCGTCGTTGAGAAGCCCTTCAGCGGAACAGCTTCAGGTTTTGGCAGATCATCCTCGCAGATCGCCGGCTGAGCGTTTCCCTGTGGCATCCGACGAGTATCCTTTTTGCACTATCTAAAAGAGCATACCGCTGTTTTCACAGCGCGCGAACAGCGTTGTTTCAAATGTCTGTTTGCGAGTCCTGCGGGGTTTCCCTGCATGTGTCTGACAGACACACACTGTGCGCGGTCTGTCTCGGTCCTGAGCACACCGAGGCAGCGCTCACTAAAGGCGGCTGTCCACACTGCGACAGCATGACCATGGCGGTTCTCCGGTCACGTCTCGCCCTCGCTACTTCAGAGGGCGAACCCGCTTCACTTCCGTCTTCGGCGCCCCACGAGCCCCGTAGGAAGAAGCGACGAGATCAGAGGATCCCCGAAAGCGGTGAGGTTGAAGAGCTCACGCCGGGTCTCTCCCCGCGTGCTTCACCCGCCTCCCAATCCCCGGTTCTGTTCGCGAGAAGCGACCAACGCCCCTCTCTCGAAGCGGCGGGACTCGTTTCTTTTGGCGGATCGGCGGATGAGGATGACGCTGTTTCTGTGGCGGCATCCGAGAGCGAGGAATGGTCGGGCTCTGTGGACCCCGCCCCCTCTTCTCTGAGCGATCGTCCTGACACACGTGCGAACATTGACGCCGAACTTTTCCGTGTCATGTCTCGCGCTGTCGACGAACTAGGACTCAACTGGCTTTCCCCAGCTGAACCTGCAAGAGGCCGCCTCGACGAGTGGTACCTGCCGGGCCGCCAACAGGCCCCCCGTCAGCGCGCCGCTCCTTTTCTGCCGGAGGTCCACGAGGAGCTCACTAAAAGCTGGCGCGCGCCCTTTTCAGCGCGAACGCGCGCTTCCGCTTCTCACACGCTCTCCTCTGTCGACGGCGCTGAAGAGAAGGGCTACGTGTCTCTTCCCCCCATCGAAGAAGCGGTCGCCGTCCATTTATGTCCTCCCACTGCAGGCAGTTGGAGGTCTAAGATGACGCTGCCGTCTAAGCCCTGCAGGGCCACTTCAGCTTTGGCCGCCCGTGCCTACGCCACCGCTGGCCAAGCTGCCTCGGGGATTCACGCCATGGCCACACTTCAGGCGTTCCAGGCCAAACTCCTCCGCTCCATGGATGAGTCAGGCCCTTTCCCGGACACCCTGAAAGACCTCCGTAGCGCTTCAGACTTGGCGCTTCGGGCCACGAAGACCACCGCTCAAGCTCTCGGCCGCAGCATGGCCAGTTTGATTGTGCTTGAGCGCCACCTGTGGCTTAACTTGACGGAGATCAAGGACGCAGATAGAACCGCCTTCTTAGACTCTCCGATCTCCACATCTGGTCTCTTCGGCCCATCTGTCAATGGCTTCGCGGAGCGCTTCACCGAAGCACAGAAGGCTTCTAGTGCTATGAAGCACTTTCTCCCCAAACGCTCCAGCTCGGCTTCACGGCGTCCCAAGAGCGCGCCGCGGCCAGAGAAGTCAGTTCCTCAGGTTCATCAGCCCCGCCCAGCGGCTGAGACCGGTCAGCGCTTAAGGCCAGCGAAACGTTACCCTTTCCCTAAGCGCCAGGGACCCAGACCGAAGCTCACGCTCGACCTCGAGCCGAAGAAGCCGTCCTAACCGGCAGAAAGAGGGGTTCATGTCCCGCCGCGGCCGGACCAGCCCCGAAGATCGCTCGAACACTGCTCACAGCCCCCTCTTCAGTTCAGGCGGCTGGAGTAGTTTTAAATGCAGAAATAGGGCCTGCTATCTGTCATGCACCTCTGCACACAAACGCTGTTTTAACAGCGACCCACAAAAAGCACAAATCGAGCAAAATTTCACTTTCATGTCTAGTCGAGCCCCCGTCTCCGGGCGCTCAGTCTTCAGATATGATCATACCTCTGGTTCATCGGGCTCTGGCATGGCAGGCCATACCCGGAGTCTCAGAGTGGGTAATGAACATCATAAAGCGCGGTTACTCGCTTCAGTTCTCCCGCAGACCACCACGCTTTCGAGCGGTTATTCAAACTTCAGTAAGGAGCACACTAGTTCATGTCCTCCGCACCGAAGTACAGGGTCTGCTGGCAAAGGGGGCTATCGAGAGAGTTCCCGCTGCACTAAGCGAGTCAGGGTTTTACAGCCGTTACTTCCTCGTTCCGAAGAAGGACGGCGGCTTAAGACCCATTTTAGATCTCAGGCATCTGAACAAAGCCCTCATGACACGGCCGTTCAGAATGCTTACAACCAAACACATCCTGGCGCAAATTCGCCCAGGCGATTGGTTCTTTTCAGTGGATCTAAAAGACGCGTACTTTCACATCCAAGTGAACCCCCACCACAGGCCATTCTTGAGATTCGCCTTCGAGGGGCAGACATACCAGTACACAGTTCTACCTTTTGGACTGGCACTGGCACCTCGTACGTTCACGAAATGCATGGATGCAGCTCTCTCCCCCCTGAGACAGCGGGGAATGCGCATCCTGAACTACCTCGACGACTGGCTCATTTTGACTCAGTCAGAGGCGGAGTCCAATACTCACAAAGCCTGGCTTCTCAGTCATTTAGAATGCCTGGGGCTCAGGGTGAACTTCTCCAAGAGTATTCTGTCCCCCAGTCAGCGTATTACGTTCCTGGGAACAGTTCTAGACTCCGTACTTATGAGAGCGTGGCCCACTTCTACCCGCGCTCTCTCAATCCAACAGCTCGCCGCGTCGTTCACGAAGGGCACTCATGTACCCCTTCGAACGTATCAGAGGATTTTGGGCCTTATGGCTTCGGCAGCTTCAGTACTCCAACTAGGTCTACTGCGCATGCGTCCTCTTCAGCTGTGGCTAGCACCTCGGGTACCCCCTCACGCTTGGCGTACAGGTATCCTGAACATCAGGGTGGACCAGCATTGCATTCTAGCACTGGCCCCTTGGATGAACGCCAGCTGGTATCAGCAGGGCGTGAGCATGGGAGTGGTCTCAGAAAGGAGGGTCATTTCGACAGATGCCTCCAACTCAGGTTGGGGAGCCCTGTACGAGGGCAGGCCTGCCTCCGGCCTCTGGTCGAGCTCGGAGAAACGCCTACACATAAACTGCCTCGAGATGAGAGCAGTTTTTCTGGCCCTAAAAACCTTCCTTCCACACCTGGCAGGACACCATGTCTTGGTCCGGACGGACAACATGTCAGTGGTGTCCTACATAAATCGCCAGGGCGGTCTCAGATCCCGCAATCTGCTCGCCATAGCTACCCAGCTGCTACTTTGGGCTCAAACCAATCTGCGCTCGCTCAGAGCAGCTCACGTGCCGGGCACGTTGAATACAGGAGCAGACATGCTCTCTCGGGGCAACGTTCCCCCAGAGGAATGGTCTCTCCACCCCCAGACAGTTCTCCTATTATGGGAAATCTTCGGACAGGCAGAGGTAGACCTCTTCGCCTCAGAAGACAACTGTCACTGCCCAATCTTCTTTTCGAAGAAAAAGGACGCGCTGGCCCACGACTGGCCCAATCGTCCCCTTTACGCGTTTCCTCCGGTCTCGATGCTGCCTCAGGTCATCGAACGGATCAGGAACACGGGGTGTGCGATCCTCTTGATAGCTCCTCTCTGGCGGTCCCAATCTTGGTTCCCAGAGCTGATGCAGCTGTCAGTTTCAGACCCTTGGCCAATTCCTCTGAGGAGCGACTTATTGGCTCAAGCGAACAGAAGGATATGGCACCCCCGTCCCGACTTGTGGGCCCTTCATGCCTGGCCGCTCAACGGCTACCCCAGGACCTCCCAGAGGGCGTCCTGAATACTATTCTGGAGGCTAGAGCTCCGTCTACTAGACGTCTCTACCACCTTAAATGGTCAGTGTTTTCCAGCTGGTGTCAGGCTCGAAACCTCGACCCTCACTCTTGTGAAGTACCGTTGGTTCTTTCCTTTCTCCAGGAGCTGTTGGACGCGGGACGTTCCCCGTCCACACTCAAAGTTTACGTGGCAGCCATCGCGGCTTTTCACGTTTTGGTGGCTGGCTCTTCTCTGGGAAAATGCGACCTTATTGTTCGCTTCCTTAAAGGAGCCAGGAGGCTCAACCCGCCTCGGCCTCCCTCAGTGCCGGCCTGGGATCTTTCTCTGGTTCTACGGGCCCTCAAGGGACCCCCCTTTGAACCCTTGGGGTCCACGGACCTAAAGTCCCTTTCCCTGAAAACTGCTCTGTTACTGGCACTGGCGTCAGTCAAAAGAGTAGGGGACTTACATGCGCTTTCCATAAGCGCTTCCTGTCTTGAGTTTGGCCCCAACGACTCTAAAGTCCTTTTGAAGCCAAAACACGGTTACGTGCCTAAGGTGCTCTCTACTCCGTTCAGAGCGCAGGTAATTTCGCTGTCGGCCCTCCCAGTTTCGGGAGAAGACAGTGATGCTCATACGCTCTGCCCTGTTAGAGCGTTGAGATTATACTTGGAGCGTTCGGCCTCGTTTAGGCAGTCCGAACAGCTCTTTGTCTGTTTCGGGGGCCGAACCAAAGGGTTGCCGGTCACGAAACTCACGCTATCCAGATGGATAGTTGATGCTATTGCTTTAGCATACACCTCACTGGGCCTTCCTTGCCCCATGGGTGTCAGAGCTCACTCCACGAGAGGCATCGCCTCCTCGTGGGCTTGGACTAGTGGTGTCTCTATTGAAGACATTTGTGCGGCGGCAGGCTGGTCAGCTCCGTCCACATTTGCGAGATTTTATAACTTAGAGGTCCCTGCTTTACAAGCACGGGTTCTCTCAATCTAACCTCGGCTCTCCGATCCGGGTTAAATTTCTAAGTTGTATGGGAACTTTACATGGGCTGGCCCCTTTCGCCCTAGCCTATGTACACACCAAGTATCTTTAGACCCGATGTTCTGGTCTGTGGTATTCTGGCTACTTTCTATCCCGGAAATTCCTGGATTAGAGTAGCCACGAGACTTAGCACGGCGTTTTAAAAAGTGTTCCCACAGCGTTTGCAACGCAGTACGAGAGAACGTTCTCGTAAGGGAACGTACTTGGTTACTTACGTAACCTCGGTTCCCTTAGAGATAAGGGAACGAGTACTGCGTTGCCCTGCCGTGCTATCCTCGAACATCAGGTATTTTCGTTCAGTCGATTAGACCTGTTTTATGGCGAGATTTCTCTGTATTTATACTCTTCTGCCACGCCCTATTTGGCGCGCTCGAGTATGGCAGGGCGCCAAGCTCTCTGATTGGTTCGTGCGCCTCTGCTCTCTCGCCATTGGTTCGTGCAGTTGCATGCAGCATAGCCTATCAGCTAGCTCGCGCGAGCCTGATGCTCTCGCTTATGCTGCAGCAATGCGTTTTAAAATAAAGGCTTCAATATTCTCGAGAAAAGGAGTTTTCCCACAGCGTTTGCAACGCAGTACTCGTTCCCTTATCTCTAAGGGAACCGAGGTTACGTAAGTAACCAAGTACGTTTGCAACGGAAAACCATAGAAGAACCCAGACAGCAACATAGTGTCGGCCCAGATCCGGCCCACATCTGGGCTGTGTGTAATCCATATGTACCAGCTGTGGGGCAACACTATGTTGCTGTCTGGAAAAATATAATTTTTGAATTGCTATGTACCCTTGTGAAAAAACAACAACAACAACAACAACAACAACAACAACAACAACAAAACCTTATTGGCATTGGATGTGTACAGTAAATATCAGTACATTCAGCAGTGCACTTTAACCATATTTCAAAGACAATACAAGTAGTTATGAAATAGATTACAAATAAAGATGTACTTCAGTCAAACAAAGGACTGTTTAATATACATTTAAAATATGCATAAACATGCAATTAAGTCTGAAAACTTTACATTCTTGCACTTAAGAATATATTTTTATAGGTTTATTTTCAATAATTTGTATTCTTCTTTTTAAAGCATGCTAAAGTGTACTTTTTCACAAGGACAGGTAAAATAAAAGACCATATCTATACTTTTGCTTAAACTAACTTTTTTTAGTTGTACTAAATTAAGTCAGTTGATGGAGAAAATGGAATGGAGAAAAAAAACACAAGCCTAAAACAGCAAAGGTGGATTACCATATAGCTGAAAAGTTGTCCTCAATCCGTGTGGAGCCTGAATATTGCAGTCACAAAAATACTACAACGCTTAATCCGTGTGCAGTCCTGACCTGGGGTTGAGAGAATGTTCCTTTGCAATCACACTTTTGGCTGCTCTTTTAGGAACTCATGTTGAGCTACAAGTTAACCATGATAGTCTGTTAGTCACTAATTAAGTTCACCTGTGTTTCATTTAGCTCCCTTTGTTTGCCTGTTTATATATAGCACTCAGTTTATCCAGTTCTTTGTCTTGCATTGCACAATGTGTTCTTCAGTGTAGATTATCTTCATTGTTTTGTGTTTATTAAAAGAAGTTCTGCTATAGATTCCTCTCCTCTTCATTTGGTAACTCAACTGTGACTCATTAATTCTCAGTTAGTGTTCAATTACATGTGAATTCCATGCTTGACATCACTTCTTATAGAAGATATTCATCTCACTTAAGTTGTTATTTTTCAAGAAGCTATTTCTACAGACTCTGATGTACCAAGCTTGACAAGCCTACATTGGACTGTTATTTAATTGTCTTTGAAGGCAGAAGTAAAAATTTCTGAGGGAATGATTCTTCTATGGCATCGATGTTAAAATCCCCTTTTAGTAGAATGAATGCAGGGAAGGTGGGACACTTGTCATCATGCACTCCAGACAAATTTCTTTTCAGGTAATGTGACCCATCCCTAATTTATTGAAAAATGATCCTGGATCTTAAAAACACATGATTTATTAACACATCACACAAACATATTCCACAGCATATTTAACAGACCCAAAAGCACATAGATAGGCTATGATGAGTAATACTCATCAGTTCACTCAATGCATGTGTAAAGTTCAAAACAACTAGAACATGTTATGTTGACATGAAATTTTATGAAATGTGAATATCAGATATCTTAATGAACTCTACAACATATTACAAATGGAACTACAACACATGCAACAACAAATAGCTAGGCTAACAAAAATTCAATAAAATTCGTTAAAATTCATTTGAATTGATCTGCTACCAGCTTTCAATCGCTCTCAATGAGCCGCGGCACGGCGGCAGTTTACACAATAGAGAGAATAAACGGACACTTTGCAAAGTCTTTGATTGTAGCACCTCTTAGCGGTAAGAGGCTGCAAATACACACCCGCAATTTACCGCCGCGGGAACGGCGGCAGTAAAAGTATTATTCTGGTTGAGTACCATCAGAAAGGCAACAGATCGTAATACCTTATTGCATGCAAATAGCGTTTATCCGCCATGGCTTATTGATAACATACCCTTTGGACAGATCCAGAGACAAAGGCATATATGTGACTCAGCTCAAGATTTCCAAAATCAATCGATGGATATGCAGCAGCGTTTTCGACAAAGAGGATATCGAACACAAACTCTTGTTCAAGCTCATAATAGAGCACAATCACTTGAAAGGAAGAGCCTGCTCAAGTCTATACCCAAAAGAGTGTCAACTCAGAAACCTTACTTTGTCACTCATTATAGCAAAGAGGCTGTCCAGATTAAATACATTATTAAGAAAAACTGGAATATTATTGAATGTGACCCGACTTTACAGGAAATATTCACGGAACCCCCTGGGATCAGCTTTAAGAGGGCCCCTACAATTAAAGACAAGTTAGTAAGAAGTTACCTCCCTGCTCCTAAACGTGAAACTATAGGCTTCGTCAACCTAAGGGACACTTTCCTTGTGGTAATTGTTATTATTGTGAGAATATGGCTAAAACTGCTACATTTATGGATGTTTTCAGTAATAAGACTTACGCTATTAACAGTTTTATAAATTGCAATACTACCCATGTTGTCTATCGATTAGAGTGTACTTTTACGTAGGCCTCACTAAAAGGAGACTGAGAGACAGGGTACTGTAGCTGAGTATAGGTATGCCATCCAGACTAGAAATATGAATTCAATACGAATCCAATGAATGGCCAAACATTATATAGACGCAAAACATGGGAGGGATTCGACCGTACGAGTAGTGGGCATTGAGGCTATTCGCCTTGATGCCAGGGGTGGGGATATAATCAAACGCCTTAAACAGAGGGAGACATATTGGATCTATTCCTTGAGGGCCACTAGTCATCCAGGTCTCAAGAAGATTTTGACCTTTCACCCTTTTTGTAATTGTTGTGTCTTAATAGGGACAGTTAATTGCTGTTTGTAAATGATGACTAGTTTTTGAATGCAATAGACCCAGTTGTCATTTTTGTACAATATTCATGTTGTTTTAGAACCATCTCGACTATGAATTAAGAATTATGATGTGTAACTGGTTTATTGACTTTTGGTGCATATTGTGTGGAGTACACTGGATGTTTGCAGTGGTGTCACTCCAGGGCCCTGTTTCAATAAGGAGGTTCAACCAACTCTGAGTTAAAACTTGAACTCTGAGTTGACTTACCCTGAGATGGGAAACTCTGAGTTTTCGGTTACAGAACAGCTGAAATGAGTTAGTTCAATCAACTCTGAGTTGACCTACTCTGAGTTAAGCGCGTGCACCACAACTATAAAAAGCCATTATCAATGGAGCGCAGATATTACGAGTCACCATGGCAACAGCGCCAAACAAAAAGAGGAATTACTGTTATACAGTGTTGGGTGTAATTAATTACCAAGTAATCTAAAAATTGTGATTTAATTAAAGGGATAACTCTTAATTCTTCTGTAATTTAAAATAAAATCTGATGTAATTACATTAAATAGGCTACTGCATAGACTATAGAGAACAATTCTGTATAAAACAATAGTGGATTTAACATACATTTTTAAAAGGTATATTTTTTATGTAACCTTCTCCCTCTACACACTTTGGTCAATTCAAGAATAGTTCATGCAATTGTATATTGTTTATTTGAAAGCATTAAAAGTGCAGTTTCTTGTCTCTCCTTGTATTGTTCAAGTGGTTGAGGTTGATATGGGATTTAGTAATTAGTAATAAGTAGACCAATACTTTCTAAAGATAGTAATTATTACATTAATCTAATTACACTGTTGAAGATAACTATTTTAGAGTAACTTACCCAACTGTTATAATATCAGAGGTGAAACTGGAAGAACAGTAGGCCTATGTTATTCAACCTAATTTTAATTTTCATGTGGAGCAATCCTGCAGGCATTAAAAGAACATGGCAGCAGCTGAAAATTAAATATAAAAACATAATTCAATCAGGTAAGGCTTGAGCATATCATGGGTGAAGGCTACCTGACTTTACAAACATTTGACATATTAAATTACTAAATAGCATCCAGTGTCTAGCAGTGTAGCAGCATTTTTGGCTGAGGGAATTCTAGGAGGGACTTCAGAGCCAGTCACTTCCAAAGATCCAAGGGCCTTCATAAAATGTAAGAGGTTTATGTGTTATTTTTTAGATAGGCTATTTTTGATATTTCCATTTATTTTACTTTGAGGTTGGGTTTTTTGTTGGTCGTAACAGATTCTGATGGTAATATCTGTCTTTTGGAGCCTCCTGTCCCAACAGAACCCCAGGCAGTTGTAAGTCGCCTACTCAATACACCAGAAATTAAATAGTGTTATAAAGTGCACTCGACCAAATGCTCATCTTCACAGGACGATGAGGATAAATAGTTTCTGCTGCCACAGAGAGGCCTACAGAGGTAATGTTAATATTATGTGTCTACACATCAAACAATCTACCCATTCAGATTTTTTCAAATTTTTATGTGGATAATCTAAGTTTAAATCTAAGTATAAACGGGTATTCGTATCTCTCCCTCCGCCCTTAGAGTGTGGAAGAACAGCTGGAGGATGGTCCATCAACTTCTGTTGCACAGATGAACAGTTCAGTGATTTCCAGTAAATGCCACAGTTTAATTCTGTAGAATTTGTTTAGAACTACATTATGTAACTCTAATCTACTACTGTATTTTCAGTTGCCAGTTGAGTTATATAGACTTCGGTGGCGAGGGGGGCGTGGTTTTGCGAAGTCTGTAGCCGGAGAGAAAGGAGGGGGCCGATCGGTGAGTAAGTAGGTCAAGTGCAAAATGATGAACACCTGTGTCTGATTGCAGTGATTGGCGTGGAGAGACCGGATATAAGCCGGCATGCGGGAGGAGAGAGAGAGAGAGTTTGGACTGGAACCTCACACACACGCTGTTGTCGAGTAGAAGCTGTCTTTATTGTTTATATTTGTTTTTGCTGTGCGTGGCACGGTGAATTCGCTACGTGCGCCCTTTTTGTTTATTTGTTTTCTTTAATAAAGTGAGTGTTTCAGTCACGCCGACCCCTGTCTTCTTCCTTCCTTACAAATACAACATTGAACCTCATTACACTGGTGCCGAAACCCGGGAAGGAAGAAGATTGCCGCCGCCATGCAGACTCCGCCAGGTACGCCATTTGCGGACATTATCCAATCGCTCGCTGGTCTTCACCAGGAGCAACATCAACATCTGCTGGCCATAAAGGAGGAGCAGGACAAACGGTTCGAGGCGCTCCTCCGAGGCCAGCATGAAGACCGCGAGCTGTTCCGGAGCTGGATAGACCGGGAGGTTAGGGCTGTCCCCCCATCAGGCAAAAACTCGTCCGCGCCGATACCTCTCAATAAAATGGGTCCCCAGGATGATCCGGAGGCATTCCTGGAGCTATTTGAGAGGTCGGCTGAGGACCGGGGATGGCCCTCGACGGACTGGCCAATGCGGCTGATACCCCTGCTGTC
This sequence comes from Scardinius erythrophthalmus, assembly GCF_964197995.2. Lineage (NCBI taxonomy): Eukaryota > Metazoa > Chordata > Actinopteri > Cypriniformes > Leuciscidae > Scardinius > Scardinius erythrophthalmus. Next base: position 31,709,331 of record NC_138229.1, read on the forward strand.
AGGAGAGGTGCAGGTAGCCGCGCACCAACTGCCAGTCCAGAATCTCCTGGTCTATCAGGATCTCAAGCGGGCCATTCTTCAGCGGGTTGGCCGGACTCCGAACAACATCGGCAGAGGTTCAGGACACTGAGCCTCGAGGAGTCTGGTCGACCCTTCATCATGGCCCAACAGCTCCCGGACTCATGCCGCAAGTGGCTGATGGCCGACGAAAGCGGCGTCGAGGAAATCATCGACCGTGTGGTGCTGGAGCAGTTCGTGGCGCGGTTGCCAGGAAAGACTGCGCAGTGGGTCCAGTGCCACCGCCCGACGTCGCTGAACCAGGCCATCCAGCTGGCGGAGGACCAAATGGTGGCGTGCTCAGGGGTCGGCGAACCCCTACCATCTGCTTCTCTCTCTCTCTCTCTCTCTAACCCCCCCCCCTAAGCCCTCTCCCCTTCCCAGGTACCAGGGGAATCTGCCGCCGAGGCCCGCTCCAAGGTGGAGGACAGGGGGATCCGCGGAGCCGGGATCTGCCCCCAGGCCTCTTCCCCGGGGAGGGGTCCCATCGAGGGGGGGATTCTCCCTGCAGGCTGCGCTGTCTCTCTCTCCACGTCAATCCCTTGACCCGCTTCCTGCCACTGGAGCGGCGGGGAAGCCCGGGCCGGCTTGTTGGCGCTGTGGGGACCCGGGTCATTTTATCGACCGGTGTCCCGTAATGGAGGTGGGGACGCTGATCCGGGTCCCCGACGCGCCGCAAGCTGCCCCCGATCAAGCTGGCCTGTACCAAATACCCGTGAGTATAAAGGGGGGTACTTTTCAGGCTCTGGTGGATTCAGGCTGTAACCAAACCTCTATCCACCAAAGCCTGATTCAACCTAAGGCATTAGATAATGGCCGCATGGTTAAGGTTAAGGCCGTTAATGCCTGTGGATATTCAATTTAGGGGTCAAAAGCATGGTGTGGAGGTGGCGATTAACCCGCACCTCCGGCATCCGCTGATTTTGGGGACAGATTGGCCAGCTTTTAATGAATTATTGGGTCATTTATGTGCGGATGCTTCTTGGGTGGAAAAAGATAAGCGGAAGGTGGCGATTGCTCAGTTGGGAGAAGCTGATCCAGAACCTCTGGGTACTGGTTCAGGGGAACAGAGCGCACTGGATAGAACCATCCTCACAGAGCGCGATGATTTTCCCCTGGAACAGTCCCAGGATGACACGCTGAAACATGCCTTTGATCAGGTTCGCTCTATCGACGGCCAGCTTCTCCACACGGACCAACCGCTCACCTATCCGTATTTTACAATTATAAAAGATAAGTTGTATCAGGTAACCCAAGATGCCCAATCAAAGCAGGATACAACTCAGTTGTTGGTACCCAAAAGCCGCCGGGAAATGCTTTTCCAGGCAGCTCATTCTAATCCAATGGCCGGGCATTTAGGACAAACAGCGACACTAAACCGTCTCATGGCCCGATTCTTTTGGCCGGGCATTCATGAGAATGTACGCAAGTGGTGTGCGTCTTGTCGTGAATGTCAGTTGGAAGGGGACCTGCATCAACGGAATAGGGCACAATGGTGCTTTTGGGTTGGCCGGTGGATTCACCAACTGACATTCACCAACTGATTGATCCACCAACGTGAATGTCAGTTGGTGAATCCACCGGCCAACCCAAAAGCACCATTGTGCCCTATTCCGTTGATGCAGGTCCCCTTCGAACGAATTGGCATGGACCTCATCGGGCCATTAGAACGGTCAGCACGGGGACATCGCTTTGCTTTAGTCCTGGTGGATTACGCAACGCGATATCCTGAAGCAGTTCCGCTTTGCAATATTTCCGCAAATAGCGTGGCGAGCGCTCTGTTTCAATTAATCTCCCGGGTGGGAATCCCGAAAGAGATTCTCACCGATCAAGGCACGGCGTTTATGTCACGGACGATACGCGAACTTTACGAATTATTGGGCATTAAATCGATCCGGACCAGTGTCTATCACCCACAAACAGACGGGCTGGTCGAACGGTTTAACCGCACTTTGAAATCCATGATTCGAAAGTTTGTACAAGAAGACGCTAAAAATTGGGATCGGTGGTTAGAACCCCTCTTGTTCGCTGTATGGGAGGTCCCCCAAGCCTCCACGGGGTTTTCCCCCTTCGAGCTTCTCTATGGGCGTCAGACGTCCTTAGAGAGACTTGGGAGGACGGACCTTCAGCTAGTAAAAATGAAATTCAGTATGTCCTGGACCTGAGAACAAAACTCCACACTTTGGGGCGGCTGTCACGGGAGAATTTGTTACAGGCTCAGGACAAGCAAAGTCGGCTGTACATAGGGGGGCTAAACTGCGTCAATTCATACCGGGAGAGAAAGTGCTTGTATTACTTCCTACTTCTAGCTCAAAATAACTTGCAAAGTGGCAAGGACCCTTTGAGGTTACACGGCGAATTGGAGATCTTAACTATGAGGTAATACGAACAGATAGGGGCGGGGCACATCAAATTTACCACATCAACCTGCTTAAAAAATGGTCTGAGGTGGAATCAGTGATGCTGGCGATGGTAGTGAGTGGAGAGGAGGATCTCGGTCCAGAGGCGAATGTCAAAACAAAATCTCTCGCCCTGGCCGCTGGGGGGGACCACCTCTCACCATCCCAACTCACTGATGTACGGAATTTACAAGCAGATTTTGCTGATGTGTTCTCGCCCCTGCCTGGTCGGACAGACCTCATTCAACACCACGTTGAGACAGAGCCGGGTGTGGTGGTTCGCAGCCGGCCGTATCGACTGCCAGAGCACAAAAAGAAAGTTGTGCAAAGCGAATTAGAGGCGATGCTAGAATTGGGAGTAATAGAAGAATCTAACAGTGACTGGGCGAGCCCGATAGTTTTGGTTCCTAAAACGGACGGCTCGGTCCGGTTCTGTGTAGATTACAGGAAGGTGAATGCTGTGTCGAAGTTCGACGCTTATCCAATGCCAAGGGTTGACGAATTGCTTGATCGGCTGGGTACTGCTCGATTTTATTCGACATTGGACTTAACTAAGGGATATTGGCAGATCCCCTTATCTCCCATATCCAAAGAAAAGACAGCTTTCACCACGCCTTTTGGATTACATCAATTTGTCACTCTTCCTTTCGGGTTGTTTGGGGCTCCGGCAACGTTTCAGCGTCTGATGGACAGGATTCTCCGACCGCATGCTGCATATGCCGCTGCCTACTTGGATGATATTATCATCTATAGTGGTGACTGGCAGCGTCATATGCAGCAGGTGCGGGCTGTCCTGAAGACGTTGAGACGGGCTGGGCTCACGGCCAACCCGAAAAAGTGTGCAATTGGGCGGGTGGAAGTTAGATATCTGGGCTTCCACTTGGGTCATGGACAAGTGCGTCCCCAAATTGATAAGACGGCAGCGGTTGCGACTTGTCCGAGACCCAAGACCAAAAAGGAGGTTAGACAGTTCCTGGGGCTGGCGGGTTATTACAGAAGGTTTGTGCCTAATTATTCGGATCTCGCCAGCCCGCTGACTGATCTAACTAAAAAGGAGGTACCAGATACGGTTCAATGGACGGAGCAGTGTCAGCGGGCTTTTACCCAGATAAAGGCTGCTTTATGTGGTGGACCGCTCTTACATGCCCCTGTCAAGGTCAAGTGCAAAATGATGAACACCTGTGTCTGATTGCAGTGATTGGCGTGGAGAGACCGGATATAAGCCGGCATGCGGGAGGAGAGAGAGAGAGAGTTTGGACTGGAACCTCACACACACGCTGTTGTCGAGTGGAAGCTGTCTTTATTGTTTATATTTGTTTTTGCTGTGCGTGGCACGGTGAATGCGCTACGTGCGCCCTTTTTGTTTATTTGTTTTCTTTAATAAAGTGAGAGTTTCAGTCACGCCGACCCCTGTCTTCTTCCTTCCTTACAAATACAACATTGAATCTCATTACAACTTCATCTTATTTAAAAAAAAAATAGAAAAAAACTGCAGTAAAAATAGCAATATTTTATTTATTAATAAAATATTAATTTTATTAATAAAAATTTACTGAAAGAATGAATGAGTTGTTTAAACACCGCTTCCCCTTTAAAAAAGGGGAGGAGACCGATAGAAACTCTGGGTTTACCGAAGAAAACCTGCTCCCGACCAGGTTAGGTTCACAGAGTAAGTTACCATGGTAACTGACTCTGAGTATAACTTACCTCTCTTTCAGAAACAGGCTTGACTTACTCTGCTTTGTCAGGTTTAACATGCCTCCCATTCTGAAACAGAAAACTCAGAGTTTCCCTCATTTAAGGGTTAACATACTCAGAGTTTTCACTTAACCTCCTTTCTGAAACAGGCCCCTGTTCTTCTACTTGGAGATATCTCATTTGGTCTTGTATGGTTTAACCTCTGGCATTAGTCATGACCTGAACTATTGCCTCTAGTGGCAAAGAAATTGTGTTGCAATTGTGCCAGATTGGCACACCTGAAATCAATGCCACTATAAGTATGGCTTGATTCTGTCTGTTTGTTACAACACCCTGATGAAGGCCAGTGGGCAGATACGCGTTGGTGTTTTAATGCTTTATCCCTTTTAAATAATAAAGGCTTTTTTAACTTTTGCATCCTACTGAGTGCCTGGACCTGGATTTTTTTTCCAATTTTTTTTTTTTATAAAAAAAAAAACTTTATTGATACTTTGCAGTCACGTGATATCTGGCGGGCAACAAACGCGGTTAGTGCATCCCATCGCACAACAACTATCTGGCATGTCGTGTACACCTCAAAACACCAACTTTTGTATATTAAAACTGGCAACGTCCTGGCAAGATCCTTAGTTTACTGTTTTTTGTTGCTAGAGTATGACGTTCTTGCCCGCCAGCCAGTACAACTGACGTCACGTGCAAAGTATCAATTGGGGCAAAATCATTTGTTATTGACCTGGCTCCAGCTTTAAGATGAAAAGTTGGTCACATAATTCTCTGGGTGGACTGAACCACAAAGCAACACTCACAATACTATCATCAAAAACATAAACTGGACAAAGAAAAATTTACTCTAATATCCTATGTTCATTTTACTTTATTTATCAGCACACTGTTAATAGTTAATCTTTAGTGGTTTGATAAATCTTATATATATACTGTATAAAAGTAAGCATTAACCTGAACATGTTTCTCTCACCTTGTCGGACTGCACCTGACTGCTGTTTATCTTCATTCTCAGATTTATTTTTTACAAAATCTGTCACTGGGACGGTACCCTTTAAAAAGGTTCTAATATGTACCATTTAGGTACAAATACACTTTTGGTACCAATATGTACCTTTGAGGTACTAATATGTGACAGCTTTTGTACCTTTTTTTTCTGAGACTGCTTTTCATGCAGCAAACCTCTGACTGCAGCTCATCTGCATTAGGGCTGCATTAGCGCTGCTGTTGTGATAACTCACTCCGCTATGTTGTGGAGGCAAAGCTGAGTGACAGCAGAGAAGTATGAAAAAAAATCCAAAATCACCTCATTCGCCATTGCGATCTCCCAGCAAGACCTCTTCCTAATTTATGGAGAGCCCTGCTCTCTCAGTGTGGGCTCATGGCTTGGAAAGAGGGGGATGAGAAATGGTGCTTTGCATCTCAATTTCAAACCTCAGAAGAATAAAACTCCCACTGTGTTGATGACAGATGTTAACATCTTGAGTCTTCAGAGATAAATGTCAGTGGCTTGTTTTATTCTTTTGATCAAATATAAAGTCGAAACGGAAAACACCAATTTCTAGTGAAGCTGTTTAGCTTCTCCAGTAGTGCTTTTGTTGAATTTTCATAGTTTGTCTTGGGAGGCATTTAATAGACAAGCACCCTACATCCAGTCAATGCTAATGTCTACAAGAAAATACAATAAATATTTTGAAAAGAACTTAAAGGGATTCCTTTAATTAAAAAGAAGTGTACTTAATTGAATTGAATTTGCCCTTGTAGTGTACTTCAAGTTTTATTATGTGTTCTTTCAAACTGTACTTGCAGATAATATACTAATGAAAGATGACTTGGTGTCATGGCCTGATTGTTAGAGAGTCAGACTGGTAGGCCTAACTGAAGGCTGAGGGTTTGATTCTCAATACCGGCAGGAAATGAACGAGGTGCCCTTGAGTAAGGCACATAACCCCCAATCGCTCACCGGGCGCCACAGCAAAAATGCCTGCCCACTGCTCCGTGCGCGCGTGTGTGTGTGTGTGTGTCTGATTGCATTTAATATAAATTTAAACATTTTGTACATTTTCATTTAATTGCAAAAAACATGTAAAGTGTCCGATTACATTACATTAAAATTTGCACTATTATTTATGCTAAAGTGTACTTCTCTTTCACAAGAGTTCACCCCAAAATAAAAACAATTCTGACATCTTTTACTTGCCTTCATGTCATTCCAAACCTGTATGACTTTCATTCTTCTGTAGAACATATTTTGTAAAATATTGGGAGCAGAACAACATTAAAGCTAAATTGCATTCTATGGACTAAAAAAAAACAGACATTTCAGCTGACATTTCTTTCTTCGTTGCAGAAAAAGAATGTCATGCAGGTTTGGAACAATATGAGGTTGAGTATAATGACAGAATTTCCTTTTTTTTTTTTTTAAGGTGAACCAACCCGTTATATAATATAATCTTTTTATAATCTTAATTCACTTGTAATATTCAAGGCAGAAATGTTATTTAATATGACCACATCAAGCTGACTGCTTTAGATGACACCTATTATTATTATTATTACACCTATTATATGACGCTATTATTTGTCTTCAGAAGACTTGGTGAATAAAATTAGATTGAGATTACATACAGTTATTAAATATTATTATTATTATACAGAAAATATATATAATACATTAATATAAATATATTGTGTACTATTAATATTAGTATTAGTCCCCCTTTAAAAAAAATCTATTTTACCTTTTATAATTTGTTGGAAGATTTTTATTATTATTATTATTATTATTATTATTTTAATAGGGGGACCAATAATAATATTAATAATACATTTAATATATTTAATCAATTTGACCTTTTTAATTTTTTAAGTTCTTTTCAGTTTTGGTCCCATCAAACGGCTGTATGTTCCTTTAAATTGTGGAATCTCTGTTTTGTTTTGGGCAAACACCAGCAGAGATGTGATTTGAGCAACAAAATAGCAACAAAAGCTTTCATCTATCCCACATTTATGAAGTGCACGTAAAATTGTTATCTCAAACACTGTTTCTCTCATCTCTGTCATGGAGGATTGTAACTCTCAAATTTGTACAAGGCTCCAGGCAAATCCAGAGTTATTCCATATTTGCATAAGGCATAACAAAAAATCAGGCAGTAACGCAGAGAACGAGGCAGATAATTGTATAATGGCGCCATCTACTGGTTTTAAGCACAACTACACAGTTACTAGTATATGTTTTATACTTTGTAAACAGAAGGAATCGTATTCTTCTCTGTTGTGAATCTGTATGAATGTAGCCTACTCTTGTCAACATCTACACTTTCATATAAACAACTTTCAACAAGATCTATTTTAGCCTACTAAAATAATTCATTTTAAATACCTCATTAGGCTACTTGCAAATCGCAAGAAAATAAATTATTAGTCTAATTGCAAGCATTTCTGAAACGTAAACACCAAATACTCACACTACTTACGATGCTGGTCATTTTATATTTCAAGAATATTCATCTCTCTTCAATATATTGCCCACAGAATATAAAATTTACACAAAATTGGATATCTTGAGAATGTTCATCTGTGCATCTATATTCAGTATAGATTGGCCTAAAATATTATTCTTACCAGATCACCAATTAATCATGAATGTCAAGCAAGTAATTGATTAATAACAAGTAGCAACCATCCCCACTGTGTACTCCATTCCCAGGTCAGGATCTGATGGGTGAACCAAGTGAGGAATTTCTGAGCCTGTACCAGGTCCATCTGGAATAGATTCCTTACATGAGTCTGAGTCACACAGAATCGAGTCATCACCTGGCTCAGGAACATTCAGAACTTATTTCTTGCTTCATGTCTATAGATATATTTTGTATTTTGAGCTGATTGTCTTTATGCTGCACTTGAATGCATTATATTACCTGTCTGAACTATATGTCCAGTGTCTATATCAATGTGGATTCTGCAGATTACTTTAATGCTCACATAGTCAAACATTTACCATGTTTTGTCTGCTAGTGGTTGATTTTCATTGATCTCCATATAAAGAATAACTCCCACATTCATGGATAATCTGATCAGGCACAACCAGAGCTGCTATTGGAGTTCATGCATGACAATCAATCTGATATTAACATGTTTTTGGCATTATCATTCCGTACATTTAAAATGATGTGCGTGGTGAGCTGGGACATGGCTGTGTCACAATGGGAATTTGGAATTTCCTTTTTTTTGTTCACTGACGGTTTTCATCCGGCGCATCAACAGTCGTCTGGACCAATGGCCAGCACAGAGGCTAATGCACTAGATTGTGTAGGCTGGGAAGGGCTGCACTGGTCATGGCCTCCACCATGGTGACATATATGATTGAAACATTCTGGTCAACATCAAGTTGATCGTCTTTGGCTGTGGAAAATGACTGCGTTTTAAATCTCCCTTTTTGATTATTTTCTCAATTTTGCATAATATTTATCGAAACATTTGAGCGGAAACTAGACGTGAACATGGGCAACAGGATGGACTGAATAAGTCCTGGGCCAAGGCTATGTCTGTATGCATTTCCCCTGATTGTTCCTGGAAGTTCTAGAGAGGCATCACCAGGACAGGGTTCGTCTACTACTAGTAGCCCTGTTTTGGCCAAGTCTGACATGATGTCTTTCCTGGATGGCTCTCCATGGGAGATTCCTGTACGGAGGGATCTTCTGTCTCAGGCACGATTTTTCAGGAGATGTGGAAATTGTGGGTTTGGTCCTTTTGGGGGCGATCAACTCTTGAACGCTGGTTTCTCAACTGATGTTGTTGAAATCATCCTGAACTCTAGAGCTCCCTCCCTGAGGAAAATGTATGCCCTAAAGTGGGGACTTTTCACTTTATGGTGCAGAGAGAGTTGGACCCAGTCAACTTTCCAGTTTTTATACTATAGTTCCTTCAGGATAGTTTTTCACCTGGGTTAACCCCCTCCACATTTAAGGTTTACATGGCGGCCATGGCTGCTTACCACACACATGTCAGTGTTGAGTCTTTGGGGAGACACCCTTTAGTGTCCTGTTTCCTGCGTGGGACTCTACGGCTGAGGCCTGATACCACTGTTGTTTTGGAGGGTTTGTCAATGGCACCATTTCAGCCTTTTGAATCAATTTCTGACTTTCAAGATGGCATTCTTACTTTCAATCACTTAACTTAAAAGAGTAGGAGATCTGCAGGACCTGTCTGTTGCCTACTCCTGCTTAGAGTTTTCTCCCAGCATGGTCAAAGCTTTTCTTCACCTTAAACTGGGTTATGTTTCTAAAAGTGCCTAATAATGTAGCACACTCCATTGTTTTCCAGGCCTTTTGCCCTCCTCCTTTTCAGATGGCGGACCCAGAGAAGCTTACTTTGCTTTGCCCAGTTTGAGCCTTCAATTGTTACGTCCATCAGAGTCCATTCTACCAGGAGAATGGCTTCCTCTAAGGCATTATTGGTTTCCCTTCAAGAGGTCTGTGGTGCGGCAGGATCGTCCTCTACCCACACCTTCATTAGATTCAGAAGCTTGAATATGGAGTTTACCCCAGGCTCTTAAGCTTTTGTGCTTGTTATGATTCACTACGATTGGCCAGGCATTTGTTCAGTATGACATGGTGGGCATGAATTTTCCCAAAGTGTCAACATGGGAAGGGAACGTTTCGGTTACACTAGAAGTAAGGGACCTAGCCCAACCCCTGAAAAAGAGCCCATATCCTCCTCCACCAAACATTAGCGTTTGAAAAATGCAGTCAGGCAGGTAACATTTTCTGTAATCCCCCAAACCCATACTCACCCATCAGACTGCCAAACTGAGAAGCGTGTTTTGTCAGTGTTTCCACTGCTCCTATGGCAGCATGCTTTACGCCACACCATCCAAATCTTCGCATTGTACTTGTTGATGTGAGACTTGCATGCAGCTGCTCGGCCATGGAAACCTATTACATAAAGCTCCCGCTGCACAGTTTTTGTGCTGATATTAATGCCAGTGGGTGTTTGGAACTGTTCAGCGATGGAATCAGAAGAGCGCTGGTGACTTTTATGCACCATGCGCCTCAGGACTCAGTGACCCCGGCCCGCACTGTGACTTAATGTGATCTTCAACTTCATGGCTGAGTTAATGCTGTTCCTAAATGCTTCAACTTTACAATTATACCACTTACAGTTGACCGAATATATAGCAGGGATGAAATTTCATGAACTGACTAATTGCAAAGTTGGCAACCAATCACAGTACCACGCTTGCATTCACTGAGCTCTTCAGAACGACCCATTTTTTCACAAATGCATTTCAGGGTTACGGACCTAGATGAATAATCCCACCACCATCACAGTGCCAATGGTTTTCTTTCCAGTGTTCACTAACCTTTTCCTTTTAGAGTGAACCTCAGTGCTTAAATTTCTTCTGAGATGCAGTGTACCAGGCAGAACCTGCAATCTGCTCTCTAACAGATTCATTTAAATTACATACTCTGTTCTACATTTACAACTTCACACTGAATGGAAGTCATGATTTTGCACCTATTTTACAGTCACTGCATTTCAGGGTGAGGTGAGCAATTGGGTGGAGGAACATAATCCATCAGCGTAGCTAGTTATTATATTAGATTTGGGTGTATTTGCCCTGTTGCACTGCAATATTGTGCAGATACTACACTGCCCTTTTTTTAAATAGGCAGCATAGTATCTGCACAATATTGCAGTGCAACAGAGCGAATACAAATATCCTGCTCAAAAGTTATATATAAATAGTTAAAGAGTGAGGAAAAGAGACTTCTTTCATAAACATAATAAAACTTATCAAGCCCAAAACCTTACTGAAGTTCCCCCATAAACTTGTGACATTAGAGAGACAATATTTTCATGAGTCAACACTATTATTTAATATATAATTGTTTAATTATATCATCCAAACAACCTTTCATGAATCTCAGTGATAAATTACATGTTAATGTCTTATGGTTGCCTGATACATTTTGTTAACTTCTTCATTAGAGTTCACAAGATTCACACGCCACATCTTAGATATCTTATTATTGACGTACTGCATAATTTGCCTTTCATGTCTGTAATAAAGACACTACATGAGATATATATACAGCATGTTCAGATACGCATCCAAGTGACCTCAAAGGTAGAATGGGGCATATTCTTGAGATGTTCTTCTGGTAATAATGAAAACAACAGTTCACACATGGAAATTCTTGTTCCCGTCTCAGTATTGTTCAACTGGATGGCTGATGCTGATGGCATGGTGAGAAACACCATAGTCCATTATAGATCAGTTCTTAAAAGAAAAGATAAAACAAGACATGTGACAATATTCACCACCTCCAAGAAACACTCAAAAGGAATATAAAACGGCAACATCTGATGTGTTCAGTCACTGAGTCACAGATATATATGCTCTGAGAATGATCATGCTAACAAATATTTTCACATGGTCATCATTAAGCAGTAAAGCTATTCCTCTGATTGCAGTATCTTAGTTTCCTTTTAGCGGTGCAACAAATGCTATTTTACCCAAACCCATCCCTGAAAAGAGCATTTTATGACACTCAAGCGTGGACTTTACCAGATAAACATTGGGTGTTTGCAAGGCAGCGCTGTAATAATTAACTTCACACAAAAAGTTAATTCTCATTTTATTCTTCTTTTCTGATTGGTAAATCACAGCATTGTATTCTGTACTGTAATGGACTATGTTTTCTTAGCAGAAGCTACAGCTACATAAAGGTATATTTATAAAATAATTTAAACTCAAATCAATATTTTTTCTGTCCACATATTTATTTATTTCATGTAAAAGTTTCTTTATTTTAGCCGTGAAAAATAAAGTGGAATAATGTACAGTCAGCCATTTATTATCACAAAAAAGGGATTTGTGTACTAATAATAATGATAAATGGATTGGACTGTTTTCTGCATTAATAAGCATCCTGCATCCTGATTGGCCAATTCTTGGCATCATTTTGCATACTGTACGCCAGTGTTGGGGAAAGTTACTTTTAAAAGTAATGTGTTACAATATTGTTTTACTCCCTAAAAAAATAACTAATTGCATTACTTAAGTTACTTAAAATTTACTTTAAGTAAAATTTTTGGGCAAAAGTGAAATTCATGCCTTTACAGTAGAGGGCACAGCTCAAACAAACCTTTCATCTGTACTGCCATTCTGGATTGGGGAAGGATACACTCAATAAATAGGGAAAGAAAGTGGTAACACTTTATTTTCATGTGACGTAGTTACATGTTACTACATGTACTTTCTATTGTAATAACAGTACATTATTCATAATTACAAGTAACTAACCCTAAACCAAACCCTAACCCTAACTCTATAGTTAGTACATGTAGTTAATTCATGTTACTCAGTACTTATTTGAGTACAATGTAACTACGGCAAAAAAGTGTAACCAAAAAAGTAACTTGCGTTACTTATTTGAAAATGTTTTGTTTTTGTTGTAAATTTAAAAGTAATGTTGTAAAATTAAAAGTAATGTCGTAAATTTAAAAGTAATGCGTTACTTTACTCGTTACTTGAAAAAATTAATCTGTTTATGTAACTCACGTTACTTGTAATGTGTTACCCTCAACATTGCGGTACGCATGCTGCCCTATTTTCCTAACTACGTGTACTCTGTACGCTCATTTCGTAAATTATTTTGTCTGTCAAATTATTTTTGCACTAATTAGATGGTCTACAAGGTGCTGACACTGTCTGAAAAAGAATCAGAAGAGAAAAACAACAACAGCAACAAACCACTGGAAACCACGAAAACAATGCCGGTGTTGACAAGCACATGTGTGAGAGAATAAAGAGATACCAGGCCTCGGCTCTAGTTTAAAAGAGACAAACAAATGTAATCAATCATAACTTCTGTTAAGAAATAGCACAGGCACTCAACAAAGATCAAACTTTCTAGTGTGCCTGTGTCGAACCGCCTTGCAATCAAATGGAATATAGCTATACGATCAGCGCTCGCGTCTAAACCGAGGTGAACTTTACACTGCAAAGACAATCTTGCATTACAGGTTGTTTTTCGAAGACGGCCAACAGAAGATTCATACAGTAAGTGGCTCTGATGCAGCCTTTCCTTCACTGAACCAAAGCCCAAAGCTAAACTTAGCCAAAACCTTAACACTATTCTCTTGCTGCCTTGCAAGCACAAGTATTTTCTTCAGAAAATGCAAATATAGCTAATTTCAGTGGTTTTTACAGATAATCTATTGATTCTTAAGAGCATCAGGAAGGTTCATTAAGAATTTCTGCTAAACGGCATCCTTCTGCTTAATGAATTCTCTACAATCTGATTGGAAGCACTTACCAAAAGTCTAATTTTCTATGCTGTGGTTTGAAGTCTGGAAAAAATGCAGTAGTACAGAACATGGACGGCAACCATACACTCGTTTTCAATTAAACTTTTCAAAAGTCAGCGGTACTTTAAATCATACTGCAAGTTCCCATTGGCCAGCAGAGCGTCAAAAGAACAGTGACGTACAAAAGAAGAAATGGAAAGGGGTCGCATTCACACAGGCACATGTACACTAACATACAGAAAAATAAACTCAATATGTGATTAAGGCATTCGACGAAATATTGCATGTAGCCCCAATGTTATATGTCAAGGCCCTTTCTGATTTCCAAGCAAACAGATCCCATATATTCTGCAGATGAATGCAGCTGAATGGAACTCAAATAATGATCGATAATCCAGTCATCTCAGGACATCCCATGTGAATGAAGCAATCCTCTTTGGACACTAAGGGCATATTTGGTTTGGGTTCAGTTTTTCAACACAAGCAAGTATTTCGGAGTGACAGGTGATTTCGCATGTTATATGGAGTATCGAGATCAGCAGTCTGAAGATAAATAATTCTTGAGTCAATTGAAAAGTTGATAATTATGGTTTGAAGAGTACGAGTTAACTCCAGCACAGGACTCTGGGAAGCAAAATGGCCGCCCAAAGCCACACATAGTTCCAAAACCATACAAAAACAACACATTGTCATCTTCAAAGGTGGGTGAAGGAAGTTGGCATGCTGTCCATTTATGCCATCCTTCACTTCTGCCAATTACTTCGACCTTTGAGGGGATTTTTAAGACGGAAATAGTTTTAACAGTAGGAGTGGAACCTCAATTTCTCAGACCCACTCCTGCATGGATCTCTTGCAGTACAGTATGTGGCGCTGCGTGTCCTTCCTCTTGAAGCGGAACACGGTGTAAAGCAACACCATCATGCACAGGGCCAGGACACAGGGGATGGCAATGGCCACCGCTTTCTCCGCTCCACCGCTGCTCTCCAGCTTCAGCACGATATCAACGTCATCATCGTGGTCATATTGAGGCGGTTCCTCTTCTTGTGGGGAGCTCCAGTCCCAGTCGGGGTCGGTGGGCAAACCGTCGCAGCCCATAAAATCCCGCAAGATAGACCTGGGGTAGCCTTGCTCCACTCTCAGCCGCTGGTTGTTGAACTTCCAATACTCCTTCCCCTTGTAGAAGTATGTGAATCCTTAGGGAAGAAGGAAGACAGCTCATATTGAACCACACATAATGGAAAACATAAACCGAAACATAAACAGAAATTTCAACCAATCCAGTCATTGCTTGTACAATGATTTGGGATAATAAAACAATGTAATTAGAAGTCAGTTAAATGTTACTATAATTATAGGCCTATTATATTATATTGTATTATATTATATTATACTTTCTTGTGCTCACCAGAAAGCCACTTTGGACCGCGCTTGGACAAAACACAATAAATAATGCCAAAATGCCCGTTTTGTCAAGTATCCTTGCAAGCATAGTTAAATGAGTAAAATTAAGTCTTAAATGTACTTAAAGAGTTAAAGGATGCATGTCAGATCCGCATCATGTGGCTGGTCTTAAAGTGACAGCAGCCTAATAAACCTGCCACCGTGATGTCTGTCATTAATGTTAAATCTTAAAAAATATAAAACTGTTAAACATTTAATTAATGTTAAATATTCAAAGAGCACCATTGTGTTATCAGATTTGACAAAAGTGGTAACCCACAAAAAAGACCATTCAAATTAAAGTAAAACGCTACCAAACCTTTTTTGAAGGTCCCATTTGGCAACTATTGGTTCAATTATGAGGAAGTAGAAGTAGAAGTTGAAGTTATAAATCACCCAAATGCTGCCTAGAACTAGTTGTTCCTTAAAAAACTCCAAGAGATTGTTGAGAGAAGCCACACTGAGGCCAATTATCACATCGAAGGAGCTCAGAGATCAGGTGAGGACTCACTACTTGCACAGAGTACAGACATCATACATAAGTTTCAAGAAACTTTTTATCTTCTGCCAGTTGTCACCAACACAAAGTCTGAAGCTCAGCACCTCAGAGTGAGCCAATTACTTAAACCCTGCGCCTCTGAGGGGATTCTAGAGTTTCCAAAAGACAAGTTTACATTCAGGTCTCTCAACAAAATATTTAAATGTGGGGTAAGGTGACCAGACGTCTGTTTTTTGGGTACTGTCCCAGTTTTCTTGGTCGCACGCTGCTATTTTAGCCTTGATAAACTGAACCCAGATGAGAGCAGAGCATTATAAGGTACTACTTACATACTAACTATTCATGTTAAAGTAAAACTGTTTGTATAAAACATTTAAATGTTTAAAAGTTCCACATTCAAGATGCAGTATCTTTCAAGACACACACATCTTAACACAGTGGTGAAAATACACCTGATATAAATTAATAATAATAATAATAATAAACACACTTAACAATTGTATTTTGAAGAATCCACATACTTTGTGCTTAAAATGAGCCTAAAGTGCAAAGTAATAAGCATAATTAGCCTTAGATTTTAGCCAATGATCCATTTCCAAAAGCACAAATATAAAATAACCTTTGAGTTAAAAAGATATAATTACTGTATATAGTATATGTTTATTGTTTGGTATTTTTCATTGTGTGATTTTTGGTGAAATGTATTAAAACCAGTCAGACCTGCAAACATCATAATAATTAATAATAATTATAATTATTGAACTAGGAAATGTCCCCGGTTTTGTAAATCTTAATGTGTGGATTAAGTTAAGCAAAACATAATATTTCACTTTGTAATTAAAAAAAAAAATTAAATATAAAAATAAAATAATATTTTTTCCAGTTTTACTTAAAAGAGTATAAAATGCAAGCATACTCAAACTTGCATTACCCACATAAAAAGTCATATCTCAGTGTGTCTGAGCATTATGTGCAAACCACCAGACAATGGCACCAATGAAAACGCAATTATGGCACTTACAATGATTCATTTTGATTTCCAGTTTTATTACAAGGCACTGCACAGTTAGCTGGGATCATTTCAATGTCTTACCATTGGCTTTGTCGACAAAGGCTCCCTGTGGAGAGTCTGGGATGCCTTTCCACACAGTAATAGGTTTTGGATATCCAGGGTCCATGGTCCTCATGTCCTCATTGTACCTCCAATACCTTTAACAGTAAACAGAGAAAGAAAAATCGGTCTCGGACGTTAAGGAACAATCCAGTGAAGGGGGTATCCACTGGGTCCCATTGTACACTGTGCCTGGAAGCTATAAAACTGACCTATCGCCTTTGAAGAAGTAGGTTTTGGCCACATCTTCCCACCAAACAGCTGTTTCAATGCTCTGCGTAGGCATTCCATTGCCAAAAAGAGAAATGTCCTGAGGATATGTGGGCTGCAAAGTTGTATCCTTAAACACCCAGAACCGGTTGCCTTCAGAAATATGGAGAAATGGAAAGACTGAATGTTTAAATAAATGGCATCGTCTTCTCATAATAATAATAATTTGAATACTAATAATACTGATGACAATTATGGCTGGTTTATAAGAATGCTTGTTTCCACCACGGAATAAAAAAGTTAAAAAGTTTGTGTCTCACAGTTCTGACGTTTTTTTCTCAGAATTGCGAGTTTATACTTCGCAATTCGGACTTTATAACTTGCAATTGTGAGTTTATATCTCACAATTCTGAGGAAAAAAAGAAAACTTTAAACTCGCAATTGTGAGATATAAACTTCTGACTTTTCAGAATTTTAGCAATTCTGACTTTATTTCTTAGAATTGCGAGTTTATATCTCGTAATTTTCTCTTGTGAGATATAAACTCGCAATTGTGTTATAAAGTCTGAATTGCGAGATATAAACTCTGAATTCTGAGAAAAAACTCAGAAATATAAAAAAATACAAATTTCTTAATTTATCCCTTACTTATAGTCCATAACTCAATTTGTTAGCGATCACATCGCAGCTGATTGGTTGCGGTGGCATCAGCAGCCAATAAGCTTGCTGCTTATCTTTCAAATACTTATCATTCAAATAGCAGTCTGCAGTGCGCTTCAGAAACCCCCCACCTTCCCCAGCTCCACCTATATAGATCTGCCACGGGTTATTTCATGTATGTTACATGTGCAACAGCAGCAGCATGTCTTACTTGTTCACAGCACTGTCTGTGAATGTATTTACTGTAGCAAGTCTCGGTACTTGCTCTGAAGCAGCAGCAGGAGCGTAGCAGATCTATTCCGCCAATACATTAACATTGCCCAATCCATTACCTTGGCAGAAACAAGCTTCCACAGTTTTAATAGACCCTGAAAGCTAAGGCCTTTCCTTCACATATTCACATCTATATTTAGGCTGTAAGATTTAAAAGTCAGAAGGAGAAACATCTTACCTTTGAAGAAGACAAATCTCCCCTCGCTGTTTTCGTAGACAGCATCGATCTTGGGAGGCAGACCTCTCCAGAAGTAGCTTATTTGCATTGGGTATCCAGGCACCACAGAATTATCTCGCACCCTCCAGAACCACTGATCCTAATAAGAGCGCACTGGTGTTAGGAAACGTTATACGGCACTAATTCTCTGTGAAGCTGTTCATTAGTCATACCTTGAAGACAAACAGCTCCTGTCGTAGGATTGCCAGAGTGTTGAATCCTCCGTCGCAGATGTTGGGTTTGGAGTTGGGGTGGGTGGGTTTGGACTTCTGCGGAGGGCGATGAGGGCGACCCTGGCGGTCCTGCTTTCGAGGGTCAGTCGGTGGGTGCAGGCGAGGAGGCGTAGCGGTCGTGAGCAATCGTGTTGGCTGAGGGTTTTTGTCTGGAGGGCCTGCAGAAGTAATGAAGAATTCAAATGAAGAACACAAATAAGGTTGTCAAGAAAAGGCAAAACTCTTTTCAAAATCTAGATGAAAACACATGTGGCAAATAAATGTACTTTGTATTTCATGTGGTTGTGAAAAACTATTATACCATTTTCAAGAAATGTAATGACTTAACCATTAGCAGTGTGCCCCCTATACTCTCATTCACTATTCCCTACATTACTCCACTAATAGAGTTCACTTGAAGGAGTGAATGAAAACAAGTGATTGAATTTGGACACTGAGTGCACAGGACGGGCTTCTGATTTTGCATAGTTTGTTCTTGCTGTTTAATAATCACTTGAAACTGGCAGCTCCAGTAGTAATGGAAATACATACGGTTTTCTTTTCAATTATTTTTTTCTTTTTAATGGCTTTTTTCTTCAGTATGACATGCTCATCATATAAAAGGTATGTATAAATTGCATTTTAAATATGTCTTTGAATAAATCAATAGATCAAAAATAGAACATCACTTTCAACGTCCCTTATTTAACATATTTGCAAACGATTACAAAAAGGATATGCTTGTTTCTTATGCCACTTAAAGGGATGGTTCAGAGTAAAATCAACCTAGGGCCTTTGCACCATGACCTTGAGCCAAACACCCCCCCATCCCCCGAAGCCTTTTTTCCTTGGTCGAACATTATTAAAGTTAGAGCTTATTTAGAGATATCAGCCGAATGGCTTAGTGCAGGCGCTAATGGATCCTAGGCTGTATCTCGTAAATTACCCCACTAATAATGCCCAGAATGGTACTAAACTTCTACAGTAGTACAAATAGGTTCTGTCCTCATAAAACGAGGCATTGGAAAGTTTGTAAGTACATCAGGAGTTAATTTAAATAACACTTGCCTGATGGCTAATGCTACCGCTAACCCGGACGTCGAGGTCACTTCCGTGATTAGGGAAAAGCACGTAAAAGTCCTGGCAGAAAGCGATGCATAAGGATGTAGTGTAACGACGCCCAGTTCCAGGAATGCACTAATATTTTGTTGGTAGTACCAGTTTGTAACAATTATTAGTTAACACAAAGTTGTCAACACTTCGGAAAAAATAATATTTTGTCATTACACTACATCCTTAAGCATCGCTTTCTGCCCTTTAAAATTCATTTAAATCCTTGAAAGTTTACTAACAAAATACAAATTAAAACTTTTTTAATATACATGTTTTTAGTGTGTTGCTATGTGGTTGTTTGGGTATTATGGGTGTTGCTAGGCTGCTCTTATTGGTTGAAAGGTAATTGCTTACTGGTCTAAATCAAATAAGCCCACAACCACGTTTTTATAATAACCTGGGCAGCATGCCTCGGATATGGAGAAATGTATCCTAGCGATTGTAAAAGAAAAAAATTGTAATAGTAATGCTGTAAACAGGTTTAAACGCACCATATATTTTCTGGATGCCCTGGAGATCATCATGAGGCAGTTTGAAGCTCTCAGTGTCCATATACTGATAGAATGGAGCCATTATAGCCGTAGGATCATTCGAATGTTCCAATCCCAAAGCATGACCAAGCTCGTGGACCGCCACAAGGAACAAGTCATTACCTAAGGAGTAGAAAACAACAGTGAAAATACAATACACAGGATTTGCTTTGTTGTAGTAGTTGTAGTTGTTGTTGTTATGCTTGTGTTCTTATTTATGAAAAGTATCAGGCATTATGACTCACTACACAAGTGCTTGACCTGAGATCCATCTTAATGTTGTAATGTGCAAGTGTACGGTGTGTGTGGGCATGACAGAAACAGTAGCTTTGGAAACAGAATGCAAAACAGATCCCACATTGCTTTAAATCATACAACAAAACTGGAAATATATTCCATCCTGAACTAATGATGAATGAAAATGTTATGCAAGATATCCTTCTCAGCAAAAATATTGTCTTGAATGTTCAGTTGTACAAGTATTATGAGGGTCACGCTTTTTATTACTAAGTACTTAAGCAACTGATACAATTTACTTATTATGTGCATACATGTTGGTGCATTGTAATTACATTTAAAGTACTCACATTTAATTACTAATTTGTAGTTGCACTGTTACTTTACCTCTAACTGTAACCCAAACCCTTACCCCAAAAATTAACTCAATCCTAATCCTAACCCTAACTCCTAAACCTAACATTCTTCAAACTCATTAGAAGTAAATGTGGGAATTATTTACAAAGTAAATATATAGTTGTGTAGGTATTTAATGTAAGTAGTTAAGGCCACCTAATATAAAGTGTGACCAAAAGAGTAGTTGTGTTGCACTCACGAAAGAATGTCATACAGGTGTAGAACATCATGAGGGTGAGTACGTGATGTAGAATTTTTGGGTAAACTATCTTTTTTTCTTCTTTTTTTTGCAATTTGTGTAAAGGGTCATCTTGTCATCTTCACTGACCCCTCACAAAACAGATCTGGTAACAATGAGTGAATGTTGGGGAGGCTTTCTAAATGACTCATCAAAAATTATCCCCTAATTGCTGCTTATTCTATATTACATGCTGTTGGCAATCAGCCTTAACATAAAGAAAACCACAGTGTTGTCCATATGGACTGTGGTGACTCTAATGAAGCCTGACTGAAACCACGGGAAGCTATTATGCCAGGCACGTGTAACATCAGAGACGGCAGCAAAACAAACAGCCGAAGAGTGCAGGTGGCAGTAAATGTGAATGTATTCGCAGCCATTTATTACTGTCTCGACTGAGACATTTTGTGAAAGGAGATGAGCATCTTAAAAGCTCTCTGCATCCAGTCGGCCCAGGTAATTAAAGCTGAGTGCCTCTAAGTGCGGCTCGCAGTGAAGAGATGGATCTGATTACCTCTCATTTAATGGGCGCAACCGTAATGCAAATACTATATATCAAACAAAGCTGACACCTGACATGCACAGAAACATGAACGCGCATACACAGACTTATTCAGGGAAGAATAACTTAAGAATCAATTGCGACCAATGATAGAATTGTTTACTTGCCTTGTTTTAGCACCTGATTCACTAAAGGAAATATGTCAATCATACCATGACTAAAAAATGTGCTGAACACTATTTGCATGCCACAATTCCCCATCTCGCAGGCCGGTTTTATCAGGACTGTGCAACTCCATTCCACCAATGCGATCTAGAATACACTTGTCAAATGTCAAACTTGATGTAGCTTGACTACATCACATGGATATATGTCTGGATATATGGCCACCATTTACTGCCATGATCATTACAAAAGTTTGAGAAACCAGTAGAATCCAGTTTACCACATGATACTATGGGCAGTAATAGAAAGCTGTCATGTCTGTAGTAAAATTAATAAAAATGTGTTGTAATGCTTCAACAGGGCAAAGTAATGGAAGTAAATGTAAAAATACATGAACAGAGATACCAATTAAAGCAATGATCAGTAGATTTGATCTATACCATCTCGCAGAAAACATTTTTACAGATCTCAAGTTAGCACAGACCATAAAAAATCTAACACTTATTTATACATTACTGTTCAAAAAAGGAGGAGCCAGCTGAGATGGCACAGGCATCTATTCCGGATGCCTCCTGGACGCCTTCCCGGGGAGGTGTTCCGGGCGCGTCCCACCAGGAGGAGACCCCGGGGAAGACCTAGGACACGCTGGAGGGATTATGTCTCCCGGATGGCCTGGGAACACCTCGGTATCCCCCCAGAAGAGCTGGAGGAAGTGTTGAAGCAAGGTCTTCCAGTCCCTGGGATGAGCTCTTGATCTCGAGAACCCGACAGGACGTGGGTTTTCGCCACAGGTTGTGAACTCTTCTTTGTTGCAAGGCACCTTCGGGAGTGTTGGAGTTTTTGAGATCCTATGAAGACATTGTTTCCGAGTGGCCACAGCTTGCACTCAGCTGACTCCCCTTGATGGCAATGTTTTCATGGTAGTTTTCAATAGTAGGATTTCCAACTCCCTATGAGAGAGCTTGGTTTGTTGCTGGAGTCTCAGTTGAGGATTTATAATGGTGCAGCTAGCACTTTTTCCTAGCCCCCTTAAACTTTCTTGTGATCTGCGACCAAGGATTGCTTCTGGTCTCTGTTTGCCTTGGGTGAACCCCTCCTGTTGTACGGTACCTCAGAGTGCAGGTTTTACAATGGTTGTAGCTAGCCTTAGCTGGTAGCTCCCATTGGTCATTTAGGAACCTTGAATAGAATAGAACCTTCCCTGTTATGGGCAAGGTCCTCTGCTCCCTGTAATGAGCTCGTTCTGACTTCAGCATAATTCCGTTATAGACAGTGACATTGAGTGGTATGGCTCTCTGTGAGCCTCCTTGGTGGAACTGTCTATAAGGTGGAGTTTTGTTAGGCCTCCTCTCGCTCTAGAGAGTCATTCTGCTGAGACCTCCGCTCCCCAGAGCTCCGCTTGGATAGCAATATTGAGTTGTAGGGCTCTCTGTGAGCCTCATTGGTGAGGTGGTCTTTTAGTGTAGAGCGTAGCTAGTCTTCCTCTCGCTATAGATGGTTGTTATCTGAAACCTGTCTTCATGAAGGCCATGGATTTGGTTCTAGGCTCTTTTTGGATCCTCCTTGGTTAACTGTCTTTAAGGTGGCATTGCTAACCTTCCTCTTACTTTAGAGAGTAGTCCTGCTGAGGCCTCCGCCCCCAGAGCTCTGCCTGGATAGCAGTTTTCATATATATTAGGCTCCTTTGAGACTCCTTGTAAGCAGTCCTTTGTGTAGACCATAGCTAGGCCTTCTCTTGCTTTAGAGAGTCACCTTGCTGAGGCCTCTGCTCTGAGAACTCCCCTGAGTGTTGCTAGGTTTCCCCACGTGTGACCTCCACTCGTCAGGGGTGTGTCCGCTGTGGCGACTGGCCGGATATATTTACAGTATATCCTTGGCCATATTCAGTTTAAGGTATTCTTTGAATACCAGGCCCTGTGCTAAGCTCTATGTAGCCAGGGTGTTTGGCCCTAGGGAATTGAGTCACGACGACCGCTGGTGAGCAATGCAAGGACGGTGACTCCGGATCCGTTCCGTAGAAGTCCCTGACTTATGTCAGCCATACGTCACTCATTCCTTCAGCATTCGTGGGCATTTGTTCCCCATTAGTGCCTAGGATGCAGTGAGAGTTCCAATTCGAAAGGGAATGACTCGAGTTACGAATGTATCCATGGCTCCCTGAGAAGGGAGACACTGTGTCCCATTGCCATGCTTCAGGCATGCCTGCCCATGTCTCCTTCAGACAAGAAGTGGATGACATGTACTAGAGGCACCCTATTTATACTCTGGTCATACCAGTAGTAAAGTTAGAGGCTGTCGCCAGCCAATGTTATTGTCAAGCTTTGACACGTGCTTCAGACACCGGTCATGCCAGAGGCATTCACCATAAGCGTCCTAGGACGCAGTGTCTCGTTCCCCTTCTCAGGGAACCAGAAAAGGGGTTCCCTGCTTTGCATCACAGGAAAAATGTTACTTTTTAAAATATGTTAAAATAGAAAAATGTTATTTTAAAGGGGACCTATTATGCTCTTTTGTAATGTCTTGATTTTGTCTTTGGTGTCTACTAGGATAGGGTTTCATGCTTGAATGTTCAGAAGAAAGAAAACAACATTATTTTTCACATATTTGACATTGTTGCAGCAACTCTCTTCACAGACTGTTAGTAACACTGTTTAGTTCCTGTCTCTATGAAGCCACTCCTTCTGGTAAGCACATGCACTCTAATTGGTCAGCTGTCGACCAGTGTGTTGTGATAAGTTAACTGCTTTAAGCTTGTTTCAGAAATGTCCCACCACTTACCATAACTTCAAGTTTGAACACACTTCTAATGCAACTCAACCAGGCACCGCCCCTTTTAGCATATGCCTTAGGCAGGAATTATTTAAATGATTAATATTGTGATGTGTTCATTCCTGGAAGACTACAAAGAAGGCATTTCATCGAGTTCAGAAACAGTGTTTATGTGAATGTTAGATTTGGTAGCGTCTGTGCTAACTTGGGGTCTGTAAAACAAATTTTTTACAGAATTCACAGCTATTACTCTGCCCTGCCATTGATCATAAATATGGCTGTAAAAGTAATGTTCATGATATGCTACTATGCATCAACTAATGTTAACACTTAGAATTTTATTGGTGTTAGCAAATTACATACTTCACTAACGGCTTCATTACATTTTGTGGCTGCTTAAGCTGGTTAGAAAATGCCCCGGTGAGATACTATGAGCAGGTGGTGCAGCAGTTTAGTGAATTCTCCACCTTAATATGTAAAAAGCTACAAACGGCAGTTCATTAAAACACTAATTTCAGCCTGTAAATTATAGCACTAATTACTTTAAATGAGTCTTATTTTGCAGAATTAGTGTTGGTTTTAGCCATTACACTTCCTAAAGTCATTTATTTTTCAGTGGTACTTGTAAAAGTCTCCAGATGCCATTAAAGATTTAGCTGCTCTGTCACATTTGCATTCCTGCTGAAATGGCAACTTTATTGTTTGTTAATTGTTGAAATTGAAAATGTGGCCTAACCTGCCGTTCTCTCACCATCATGGTTTGGGTTGCCCAGCGTCCAGGGTTCGTCTGAGTCAAAGTGTGTGTCGCCCCCTATGCCCGGCCCTGGGAAATAAGCATGTGCCAGGAAGCCTCCTTCTCCATCAAAAGGAGAGCTGTCACCATGGAAACCAGAGGCAAAGATTATGGTGATGTCGACGTCGCGTTTGCCGCTCTCCAGAGCGCTGTAGGGCACGGCCTCAAAGCGTAGCGGCGTGACGCCTTGCCATACGTCGAACGCTCGGCGGATGGCCTCATGTGTTTCTCGTGCTCCCACTTTGGGAGTCACATTTTTAATGCTAGAAAAACAAACAGAAAAAAAATCATTATTTAGCAGTGGAGTTGAACTCTCTAGCAAACCTTAAGACTAAATTTGGAACAGCAGGAGGGTGATTAAATGATTACCTAATTAAAAAAATTGGATGAACTATCCCCTTTAATTTCTAAAAGGATCTAAAATATACTTTTACTTGTGATTTAAAACTGTTTACATGTTCTACACTGTTAACTTTCAACTTCCATTTTGTCAGACAAACTTTTAAAAGTTATGCAAAAAAAGTTGGCATTACATAAATAGACATAAATTACCTGATACATGAGTTAGACAAATTTAAGTTGTTTAGTGTAAAGTCCGCCAAAATAGCATTTTACATCAGTAAAGCGATATTATGGAAGTTTGTTTCGACTATGGAATAAAAAATAAAAAAGGTAATTGTGACATTTTATATCATAATTCTGACTTTTTTTCTTGCAATTGCAAGACTTTTTTTCTTTTTTGTGTGAGATAACTTATAATTGCAAGAAATAAAGACAATTGTGAAATATATGCTTGCAATTGTGAGAAATAAACTTTCAATTCTAAG